>NW_026885998.1:0-75260 GCF_032173495.1 Musca vetustissima
TTCAAGGACCAAAACAGGCGTGGATTTTTTAAAGAATATTTTTTCAAGGACCAAAACAGGCGTGGATTTTTTAAAGAATATTTTTTCAAGGACCAAAACAGGCGTGGATTTTTTAAAGAATATTTTTTCAAGGACCAAAACAGGCGTGGATTTTTTAAAGAATATTTTTTCAAGGACCAAAACAGGCGTTGATTTTTTAAAGAATATTTTTTCAAGGACCAAAACAGGCGTGGATTTTTTAAAGAATATTTTTTCAAGGACCAAAACAGGCGTGAATTTTTTAAAGAATATTTTTTCAAGGACCAAAACAGGCGTGGATTTTTTAAAGAATATTTTTTCAAGGACCAAAATAGGCGTGGATTTTTTAAAGAATATTTTTTCAAGGACCAAAACAGGCGTGGATTTTTTAAAGAATATTTTTTCAAGGGCCAAAACAGGCGTGGATTTTTTAAAGAATATTTTTTCAAGGACCAAAACGGGCGTGGATTTTTTAAAGAATATTTTTTCAAGGACCAAAACAGGCGTGGATTTTTTAAAGAATATTTTTTCAAGGGCCAAAACAGGCGTGGATTTTTTAAAGAATATTTTTTCAAGGGCCAAAACGGGCGTGGATTTTTTAAAGAATATTTTTTCAAGGACCAAAACAGGCGTGGATTTTTTAAAGAATATTTTTTCAAGGACCAAAACAGGCCTGGATTTTTTAAAGAATATTTTTTCAAGGACCAAAACAGGCCTGGATTTTTTAAAGAATATTTTTTCAAGGACCAAAACAGGCGTGGATTTTTTAAAGAATATTTTTTCAAGGACCAAAACAGGCGTGGATTTTTTAAAGAATATTTTTTCAAGGACCAAAACAGGCGTGGATTTTTTAAAGAATATTTTTTCAAGGACCAAAACAGGCGTGTATTTTTTAAAGAATATTTTTTCAAGGACCAAAACAGGCGTGGATTTTTTAAAGAATATTTTTTCAAGGACCAAAACAGGCGTGGATTTTTTAAAGAATATTTTTTCAAGGACCAAAACAGGCGTGGATTTTTTAAAGAATATTTTTTCAAGGACCAAAACAGGCGTGGATTTTTTAAAGAATATTTTTCTTCTTCTTTCTACTTCTACATCTGTCTCATTTACGGCCATGCACCGACCGAAGACAAAGATGAGCAGATCAAATACATATTTTACGAGCGCCTAGAAACATCATATGACCGCTGCCCTGGCCATTACATTAAAATGCTACCAGGAGATTTTAATGTGAAAATCGGAAGGGAAAACATCTTTGGCCCCACCGTCGGAAAACTCAGCCATCATGAAGAAACATCTGACAATGGCATGAGGTTGATTGATTTCGCAGCACCAAAAAACATGGTAGGCCACCTGGATTTCTCCTGATCAAGCAACGAGAAATCAAATTGATCATGTTGTGATAGACGAAAGGCATTCATCCAGTGTATTAGACAGCCAAGGTTCGCACTCCTCTTTATGTTGCAGCAAAGGTGCGATCTAACACAACACGGAAACTCGACGTCGAAAAGTTGCAAACACAACAGGTAGCCGAGACCTCCTTCCACCCACCTGCTTGACGAAAGCACTTCTTGTCCCGAAGGTTTTGGTGCAGGCACATCCTCCTGTAGAGATGAAGAAGGAAACCTGGTGACCGATACAGACAGCGTGCAGAGGATCTGGAAAGAGCATTTTGAAAAGCTTTTGGTATCAAATAGTGGCGGTGAAGAAGATACCCCAAAACCAATAAGAGATGACGGTACACTGATGAAGTCAGAGTAGCAATTAATCGACTGAAGAACAATAAAGACGATGGGTTACCCGTCGAAATATTCAAGACTGGAGGTCAGATTCTGGTCAGGATCATTCACCAGCTGATTAGTACAATTTGGCTAAATGCCAAAACTGGACCAAGGCGTAAATTTTTAAATAATATTTTTCCAAGGACCATTACAAAACGTGAATTTTTAAATAATATTGCTTAAGGACCAACACAAGGCAAGGGTTTCTTAAGGAATAATTTTATTTTTTCAATTTGTGGACCAATTGAAGAATATTTTTAAATACCATTGCAAAACGTGGATTTTTTAAAGAATATTTTTCAAAGGTCATTATACGGAGTTCATGTTTATTCCAAAGACTTTTACATGACCTGGGTGTTTTAAAGATATCCTTGAGCCACATTTTAAGAAACTCATTAGTCTTAACTTTATACAAACGTTTAAATACTTTACACATGACAGCCATGTCTTCAGAGACCCAGTTGTTTCACATAAAATTGACATTGCATTCAAAGTCATCCATAGTCAACTATATATACACATATGAATGTATGTGTACAAATACACATAATGTGCATGTGTTTGTATATTTGTTTGTTTGTATTTTTCACTTGGTTGTTATATAGAGTTGCAGCAGTCCATTTCCAGCCATCATCATCGTCATCCTCATATCTCTGCTGCTATTATAAATTTTTATTTTTACAGTTTATGCCCTTATTTAGCAATATTCTTCGTTCATTCGTCTTTCTTTCATCTGATGTTTCATTTTTTTTCTTTTTGTAATTTCATTTATGGATTTCTTTGGCACTATTGCACTATCTCAACTGTTTGTGTTACTTACTTTGCGGACATGACATATTGACTTTTCCGTTATTTCAAAATGGGGCGGTAAACTTATGGCCAATATATTTAAACAGATTTCGTGTAGGGATTTTCTTTAAGAGTTGCGAAGCTTAAGATAGTATTTACGATTTACTCGAATTTTTCACAACTTAATTTGTTGAGAACTAAATTAGGTTTTTTGCTTAAAAAATGTAAATATATGAAAACCAATGAGCGGAGCAGTATAGTCGGACGGGGCCGACCATACGATACCCTACACAACTTCCACGGAACTCAAATTTTCTGCGGATGTTTATTCTGAGCCTGGGCAATATTTCGTGGTATTGGCATCTTCTTGCCCGATTCGAGGTAAACAGCACCTCTTCCTGAGGTGTCATATTTTGCGAATATTACGCGTATTCAGTACACCTATTGTCCAAATTCCCTTCACCGTGGGTTGTGTTGTGATGTTCGGCTTTCATTTGTGGTCTATATATTGATTCGAAAATAACACAAAAAATTAAGTTTTCGGTCCACTTCATTCCAAAATTATTATGTGATCATCACCGAAAATTATAGGCGTTGCCCTTGACCATAACTGGAACCTTATGGAACATTTCAAAGCGATCAGCGCTATAGTTCCGCGCTCTAGAGTGATAATGGGTTACTAAATAATATACGGATACGGTGATACCTGTAAATATTTAGGTGTAACTCCCACATCCGGGAACATACAACAATACAATTGGTATTAATTTAAAGGTCAACCACTCCTCTTGGATATAATATCAACATCTCGGGTCTATGTCATTCAGAGGTAAATATATACGCTATAGAATACAAAATTTGTAATTTTTCACACAAAAGTCAGGGTCCATTTGACCCGCTAGATATTGACCAATCTTTATCAAAACAGGCATGCTTATTCTTTGGCCCGATCCCCTTCTCCATGCAAAATTTCACGATGTTCGGGCTATTATTGCGGCCTCTGGAGCGACTAGAAAAACCGACAAAAATTTAGTATTTGGTCCATTTCATCCCCTAAATATTAACCGATCTTTCCCAAAAACAATTGGGGTCTTCATTGGCCAGAACCCATCCTACATGCAAAATTTCGTGAAGATTGGTCCATAACTGTGGCCTGTATCGTGTTTACAAATTATAATGGACAGACGGACGGACGGACGGACGGACACACATGTCTAGATCGACTCAGCTAGTCGAGATATGACGATCGGTATACTTAAAGGTGGGTCTAGGACCAATATTTCGCGGCGTTACAAACATTTGGGGCTGCACAAAGCTATAATACCCTGACAACATAGTTGTGTAGGGCATAATAAAATTATTAACCCATCTACAATGTAGCTAATCAAAGTAATCATTTTGAAAAATCTAAGCTTTACAAAATTGTTCTGGCTTATTTAATTGTTATATTTTTTTATTATTTTCCTAATTCCAGTATCCACCTCCTGAACTATTGGAGAAACTTCGACCAGTACATGATGTTTGTGTTGCTAAAACTGGTGTAACTGACGGTATGTAAAGAACAAAATTTCTGTAACTATTTGTATAAAGAACAAGTAAAATACATCAATAAATTTGGTCAGGCGGAACTTATTACACTTTCAATGTGTGATGGACATTAATACTATCAAAAATATGGGGATTTTGTCAAAACATAGTTCTACACTGACAGTTAGTCTGGTTTGCAAATTCGGCTAGAACATTCAACACACCGACAATCATGTGTGATTTATATGGTAGCTATGGAAAAACCGCCGAATTCGGTTAAAAATGTGCCTACAACCTTCAAGAAATGGAGACAAAACCAAAACATGGGCCTTTATTGATCCTCTTCTAAGTTTTTCTAGACATTGAATTCCGAATTCCAAATTACATCCACTTCAAGACAGGGCCTTTTTATGGGACTGTATCAATATTCGGAAATTCCCTGAACATTTGTCTTCAGCCCGAAAGATCCTGTTATGCCAAATTCCATTCTTTGTGGGGTCTCCGACAAATCATTCAAGGAGTTGAATTCGCCTGGACAAATTTAAAGTATAATGAACATTAAAATTAAAATAGTTTTATTATTTTTTACGTATTCTCCACCTTTCTCAACGTCTACAGGAGGAGTGGATTTAAAAACATATCTATTTTTCAAGATCTATAGGAGGCGTGGATTTTAAAAATATTTTCCTCGAGGTCTATAGGAAATCTATTGGAGACGAGGATGTTAAATAAAATATGTTTTCAAGGTCTATAGAAAAATTCAAAGCCTTCAAGAGGCGTGGATTTAAAAAAAAAAAATATTTTTTTCAATGTCTATGGAAAGCGTGTATAAACCAGTGAACGGAGCAGTAGTGTCAGACGGGGCCGACGATCTTTAGCAAAACAGGCATGCTTATTCTTTGGCCCGATCCCCTTCTCCATTCTAAAATTCGCTATGTTTGGGCCTTAATTGCGGCCTCTTGAGCGACCAGAAAAACCGACAAAAATAAAGTTTTTGGTCCATTTCATCCCCTAAATATTAAACGATCTTTTCCAAAAACAATGGGGGTCTTCATTGGCCAGAACCCATCCGACATGCAAAATTTCGTGGAGATTGGTCCATAACTGTGACCTGTATCGTGTTTACAAATTATAATGGACAGACGGACGGACGGACACACATGTCTAGATCGACTCAGCTAGTCGAGATATGACGATCGGTATACTTAAAGGTGGGTCTAGGACCAATATTTCGCGGCGTTACAAACTTTTGGGGCTGCACAAAACTATAATAACATAGTTGTGTAGGGTATAAAAAGGGTATACGGAAGGTGTGGATTAAAAAAAGTCTTCCTAGGTCTTTAAGAAGTGTGGATTTAAATAAAAACCCAAGGTCTTTAAGAGGATTTCTTAAACAATATTTTTTCAAGGTCTATAAAAGACGTAGATATTAAAAAAAATATTTTGCAGGTCTATGAGAGGCGTAGATATTTAAAAAAATATTTTCCAGGTCTATAAGAGGCGTGGATTTTTAAAAGAATATATTTTGAAGGTCTATAAGAGGCGTAGATTTTTAAAAGAATATATTTTCAAGGTCTATAAGAGGTGTGGATTTTTAAAAGAATATATTTTCAATGTCTATAAGGACTTTTAAAATATTTTGTCAATTTCTATAAGAGGCGTGGATTTTTAAAAGAATATTTTTATACCCTACACAACTATGTTGTCAGGGTATTATAGCTTTGTGCAGCCCCAAATGTTTGTAACACCGCGAAATATTGGTCCTAGACCCACCTTTAAGTATACCGATCGTCATATCTCGACTAGCTGAGTCGATCTAGACATGTGTGTCCGTCCGTCCGTCCGTCCGTCCGTCTGTCCATTATAATTTGTAAACACGATACAGGCCACAGTTATGGACCAATCTTCACGAAATTTTGCATGTAGGATGGGTTCTGGCCAATGAAGACCCCTATTGTTTTTGAAAGGGATCGTTTAATATTTAGGGGATGAAATGGACCAAAAACTTTATTTTTGTCGGTTTTTCTGGTCGCTCCTGAGGCCGCAATTATGGCCCAAACACCGCGAATTTTTGCATAGAGAAGGGGATCGGGCCAAAGAATAAGCATGCCTGTTTTGACAAAGATCGGTCAATATTTAGCGGGTCAAATGGACCCTGACTTTTGTGTGAAAAATGACATAATTTGTATTCTATGGCGTATATATTTGCCCCTGAAGGACCTAGACCCAAAAAGTTGATAGTATCTTCAAGAAGAGTGGTTAACCTTTAAACTGATACCAATTGTATTGTCGTATGTACTCGGATATGGGTGTTACACTTAAATGTTTACAGGTGCTTACGTACTCAAATATTATTTAGTAACCCATTACCACACTAGAGGGCGGAAATATGGAAATATAGCACGCATCACTTTCACTAATATCCAGGTATGTCAAGGACAACGCCTATAATTTTCGGTGATGATCAGATAATAATGTTGGGATGAAGTGGACCGAAAACGTATTTTTTGTTTGTTTTTTTTTTTTCTAGTCGATCTACCAGCCACAATTGAAAGCCGAACATCACAAAACAACCCACGTTGAAGAGAATCTGGACAAGTAATTAGAAGGACTGTACTGAATATTAGTAATATTTGTGGACCTCTGGTGGGTCATGAGGGTGCAAACATCGCGAAATATTGCCCAAGCTCAGAATGTGGTACCACAGAAAGTTATATGTTCATGGAAGTTGTGTAGGGTATCATATGGTCGGCCCCGTCCGACTATACTGCTCCGCTCACTGGTTTCAATTTCTATAAGAGGCGTTGATTTTTAAAAGAATATTTTTTTCAATTTCTATAAGAGGCGTTGATTTTTAAAAGAATATTTTTTCAATTTCTATAAGAGGCGTTGATTTTTAAAAGAATATTTTTTCAAATTCTATAAGAGGCGTTGATTTTTAAAAGAATATTTTGTCAATTTCTATTTATATAACAAATTCCCCCGAAAATCTATATAAATTTCACAAATTCTCCGAAAACTCGTTGCGCGTATAAAAAAATTCCTATTTGCATCACCAAAATTGCTATTCGATATCTAACGCATAGATTTTTCCCACTAAATTTTCCCACGTATTCACATTTCAACTCCCATCTCCCTATCATCTTACACATGTTCTAGAGGCAATTAAAAAGTTCAGCGATGAGGAAATACACGAGGACGAACTGCTCAAGTGTTACATGTATTGTATATTCGATGAAATGGATGTGCTGCATGACGACGGTGAGGTGCACCTCGAAAAGGTATTGGATTTGATGCCCGACTCTATGCATGACCTAGCAATAAATATGGGCAAAAAGTGTCTTTATCCGAAGGGTGATACCACCTGTGAGAGGGCTTTTTGGTTGCATAGCTGCTGGAAAAAAGCAGATCCCGTGGTAAGTGTCAACAATGTTCGGTAAACAATTAATGTCAATTAATGGAACATCTTCAATACACAAATTTTTACAGCACTACTTTTTGGTTTAACTCCGTATTTGGTTGTTTGCGAATGACATCAACAATAAAATAGAGAGAATACTTACACGAATTTAGTTTCATGGAAAAAAACAGTATTAAAAGGGTTTGGTGAGACGCATATTTTTTTTTAAATTTATATTGTTTAATACTAATAGAATAAAATCAAATGAATTGTATATTAATTATATTGAAATATTCTTAAGTTAATAATATTTTATTATCAGCCTTATGGCCACAGAAGTTATATAGGCTTTGTTGCGAAAAATAAAATGGAAAATAATATGTTCTACACCAAGGGTTGTATAATTGCACAAATATTTGAAGATAAAACGATAAACTGAATTAGATTCTGAAATTCGAGTTCATGACCTAAGAGTGGAAAAGTCATTTGCGAGTGTGTAAGGAAAGCAGAAGGACAAATTGGCCATAGGTCAAGTTTTTGGTAATTCTAAAGTTCATTAAGAAACAAAATTATATATTCCGTCCATATGTAGTATCTGTGCCTCTTTTTTGTCCAAGGCAAGGATCGGGTAAAAGTGAAAATGAACGATGAAAATATATGAATATGGTTTCCTTGTCTTTGGAGGCCCTATCTAAAATTTCATTAGCAACATTTCTGTAGAATAATTTGAGGTCAAACAATTTGTATGCTCCTTACTTTCCGAGCAACGTTCGCGTAGCTAATTGCGTCTACAATAAAGCCTATTATTTGTTTTATTATGTGGAATTTTTAAAATTTTTGACTTGGTTTTGAGGGTTAATTTTTACCTATTATGTTTATGTCAACACTGATTTAAAATTAACCATCGATTCATGGTTTTTCAAAGGGACAACGCCTGCACCGTAATTCTTTTTTTCCAAAATACAAGAGCTTGACTTGATTTCAACTAGGCGGTGCCGCATACATTACATCACTAGTAATAATGATCTTATTGAGAGGAGATATTGGTGAACATTTTATTTTATATTCGGGACCGCCCAATTGGCAGCCTAGATCACCCGATTTAACCCCTTGACATTTTTTTTGTGGGATTATGTCAAAAGAAAGAACTTTGGGGCTATGTGATAAAGAACTATTGTTTGTTTTTAAAATACCCTATGGGTGGAAGTAACCTATCTAACGGTGAAATTAACTCCGACTTCTGCTGCCGGAGTTAATTTAGGACCTTATACCTGCCTCTCATATTGTGGCAAATAGCGGTGACTAGCATGGGCAATTTAAATAAACAATCAAATGTTACTCTTAAAACATAAGGGTAGTTTGTGGTCGGAATTTGAGCACCATCGATAATAATGTTCTGTGGGAGCTCCATTTCAATCGTCCATGTGGTGAACACAGTATGGCTTTGGATTTCAAATACCTTCATATTCCTCAGATGGAAGAACTGTACCAAATCAGATATCAGACATTTAACATATTTCAGAAAGGTAGATATTTAACAGTTGCGGATACATGCATATTCCTTGGGGAACGCCATATTTTTACTCTACGGTCTTTTGACTTCTTATTTCAGAATTCCACATGTGTCGGGCGACCACACATATAACTGATCGTCCAACGTTTCAAATTAAGCCGGAGGATGGTCTTCTCTAAGTCCCCCGTGATTGGCAGTACCGAAGGCTTTCGGTGGGTCAAGAGCAACTAAAAATCTTATATCGCCCTGTTTGTTATGTCCTCTGCTTATATGTGTGGTTATGGCGTGTAATGCACAGCATCGGAAGAGTACAGTGTCAAGCATCTTCGCTAGTGGTGGTAGAATCCCCCTTGCTTCAGTAGCGGGACCACCCTGCCGAATTTCCCGGCTTCAGGAACTGTTTAATAATAATCTAAATGTGTCAGACGTTTTATAATACTTCCTTCCATGATTCAAGATTGATATAACCGTTACTACTCCAATGATGCGAACTATTGTCGGCTAAATTACGTGGGGTACATCTATTCATCGGCGCGATGTACACGCTGCTGACGTAAAGCGTGAGCTCTTTCACTTCACGACGAAGATCATTCGCAAGTATCGTAACATGGGATGTTTGGTCTTTTTTCGGGTATTCGTACAGCTGGGGGCTGCAGCAGTGATGATGTCTCTGAAATATCTATCAGCTTCCGGGGACAGTTGGTTAAATCTCTGAAACCTTGACAATTACCATGGTTCCGGAAAGTACGGCGTTCGAAGGTAATGAAACCTAATGATCTATTAACGGAGACAATGATGTGGATGTAGTCTGATCTGAGGGAAATTCTGGATTGTCAGATTACGCAATTTATCAGACCCGGTTCCAAAATGATATTAGGCGAACTGTGGCAATCTCCTGTAATTCTCGTGGGGGATCCTAAATCACCATTCAAAATGTTGTGCTACCGAATTCCTTCGCCGCTGTACTCCTCTGGCATTTATCTAGGACGGAATGCAAGAATGGCATTGAAAGCGCCTTACAAATTGAGTTCTCGTGCCAAACAGTTGTAAAAACACCGCGTCGTTTGATGCGAACACAATAAATCGCCTATATCTTCAAGAATTATTGAGAAATGAATGCCTATGAAATATATTAGGAACATTCTTGAATTCGTAGAGGTTCGAATTGAATTAAATAACAAATTTCAAGTTTTTGAAACCGTGAATGGGGTGCTCTCCTTAAAGCTCATGTCTATACAGACAAGCCCGAATCAAAACAATAATTATGTGGCAGGTTGTGCAGTGTGCTTGCTATTTAACAACTAAATATATTTATTTAAATGAAATTATAGAAACATTGAAACCTATACTTAACTTAATTCTTTTAAATAAAATATGTCATTGTCCATCATCCATTTAGGGTAGGAAATAATGCTGAAAACAAAAAAAAAATAATAGATAATCTATAAAATGAAAATGTGATCATCATAATTACCACGGGATCCGTTGTTTTGAAGCACATATGCCAAGACCAAGATCGTTCACACTGATTAGCACCCTGGGGGACATGCGATTCACAGACATTGAGAATATTGACGACAAAGTCTTCTATTTCGGCAGGCAAATGACGTTTCAATTTGTTATAATCCATCTCGTCATTATCATCGACAACATGCATTTCTTGAAATATACAATGCATGTAACATTTTAAAGCCTCATCTTCGACAATTTCACCATCGCTGAATTCCTTAATGGCATCTGAGCAAAAAGAAAAAAAAAAACATTAATAATATATGTATACAAACAATTATATTCTGAGAAACTTGACAACGCAAAAACCCAGGATGTCTAATTATAGCCAATTCAATAGAAAAACCAGTAAGGAAAGTATTAAAGTCGGACTAGGCCGACTGGGCCCTTCACCACTTTGGGTATATTCTACATATGTATCCTGACAGAAATTGAACGAACTTAAATATGTGATCTTCATCTATAAGTAGACCGACTAACATCAATCCCTACACATGCTATTCTGCAACCTATTCTAAATTTTGTAAATCGATTTAAAGCAAACTTAATACACGCTATTTGGTATGTTGCACTTTTTAAAATTTAATCAGACATCTATTGATTTCTTGGTGTACAATCAACATGAAATATATATAAAAGATATGCTATATCTAAATCTGAACCGATTTCAAAAAACTTGCCAGAGATCAATTTATATTATCTTCAGTACGTTGTGTCAATCAGACACTCTTTAGGTCTTTAGTGCACCATTTACTTACATTAATCTGAAATCTGAAACGATTTTTGTGAAATTTAGCACACATCATTCTGGACTTAATTCAGTACGCTCTGCCAAATTTCGTGCATATCGAATGATATTTCGGGAATTTGGCGCCATTTACCTTAAATCGGACGAAAATATATATGGGAGGTATATATAAATCTGGACCGATTTTCAGGAAACTTAACACACATCATTCTATACCTAATTCATTACGTTGTGCCAAATTTCGTGCAAATCGAAAGATATATAGGGACTTTGGTGCACTATTTACATTAAATCGGATGAAAATATATATGGGAGCTATATCTAAATCTGACCCAATTTTCAGGAAACTTTACGCACATCATTCTAGGCCTAATTCATTACGCTGTGCTAAATTTTGTGCAAATCGAAAGATATATAGGGAATTTGGTGCACCATTTACATTAAATGGGACGAATATATATGGGAGCTATATCTAAATCTGAGCCGATTTTTAGGAAACATAACACACATCTTTCTAGACCTAATTCAGTACGCTGTGCCAAATTTCGTGCAAATCGATAGATATATAGGGACTTTGGTGCACCATTTGCATTACATCGGACGAAAATATATATTGTTCCTATATCTAAATCTGAACCGATTTTTCCCAATTTCAATAGGGTTCGTCCTTGTGAGCGAACTAAGTGAGCTATGCCAAATTTCATTCAAATCGGATTATAAATGCGACTTGTACTTTGTTTACAATTTAACACGGACAGGCGGACGGACATGCATAAATCGACTTAAAAAGTGATTCTATGCTTATTCTCAAAAGGAACCATGTGTCTATCTCGTTTCCTTTTGCCTGTTAAAAACATATGCACAGAGACATAATACCCTGTACCACAGTGTGGTGAAGGGTATAATTAAGCTATGACCATGAACATAAATATAATAGGGGGCGGTTATTTCATTTCTGTGGTTGGTAGTTTTCTGCGAAATAAAAATTTTAATAAAACATAGTTTAGCAACTTTGGTTCGAACATAAGACAAAGGAACTACCTTCCAACCAATTCTGTATATGGGGGCTATGTCCAAACTTGGCAAAAATTGTATTTTGCCGTAAATTGATCGCACAATCGATTCAACCAATACAACAACGATTTAAAAATAAATTTTTGAAAATAATGCTCATCCTGTCATAAATCTTATAACTTTTACATACCTTCAGATACTCCTGTTTTTCCAACGCAAACATCATGCATAGTTATAAATCTTTTCAAAAAATCTGGTGGAGGATACTGAAATAAAAAAGGGTAAATGCACACTTCATGAATACAATAAGGATATGAAACCAATAAATAGATAGATAGGACACTCACACACCGTGAATCGAATTATTGACATTGGGTTTCAACAGACACCTCTAGTACCGCGTTGAAGGGCAACAGGGGATAATTGAAAAACCAGAAAGGTCGGACTGGGCCGACTATATGATACCCTTCACCACTTTGGGTATATTGTACATACGTATCCTTACACTCGAAGCAACATACTCACTTCTTTCTGCAACCTATGATAAATTTAATTTCATTCACACCGATTTTAAGTCGTCTGCGCACCATATGACAAATTTATGCAAAACGATTTTTAGCAAAATTGGTACATGGTATTCGGTATCCTGCACTGTTAACTTTAATTTCTATCAGACACCCTTCGAAATACATATGGAAGTTATGGCTGCATTTGCACCAATTTCAACAAAACCCAATAACGTCATTCAAGTCTCATTTACATTAAATCGGACGAAATATATATGGGGCTATATCTAAATCCGAATCTATTTTCACGAAACTAAGCACACATCATTTCGATTTTCACAAAACATAGCACACACCATTCTAGACTCAATTTAGTACGCTATGCCAAATTTCGTGTGAATCAAAGAATATATAGGGTCTTTGGTGCACCATTTACATTAAATCTGACGAACATATATATGGGAGCTATATGTAAATCTGAACCGATTTTCGCGAAACTTAGCACACATCATGCTAGTCTTTATTCAGTACGCTGTGCCAAATTTCGTGCAAATCGAAAGATATTTAGAGACGTCGGTGCACCATTTACCTTAAATCGGATGGAACTATATATGGGAGCTATATCTAAATCTGAACCGATTTCAACCAAACTTGGCACACATCAATCAAGACCCAATCAATACTCTGTGCGAAATTATGTCTCCATCTCAACTCCCAATATTGGTCCGATTGAGACCAAATTTTGCACAGAGTATTGAATTAGGTCAACTCTGATGTATGCCAAGTTTGGTTAAAATCGGTTCAGATTTAGATATAGCTCCCATATATAGTTTCATCCGATTTTATGTAAGTGGTGCACCAAACTCCCAATATTGGTCCGATTGAGACAAACTTTTGCACAGAGTACTGAAATAGGTCTCGATTGATGTATGCTAAGTTTGGTTGAAATCGGTTCCGATTTATATATAGCTCCCATATATAGTTTCGTCCGATTTTAAGTAAATGGTGCACCAAACTCCCAATATTGGTCCGATTGAGACAACATTTAGCACAGAGTACTGAAATAGGTCTCGATTGATGTATGCCAAGTTAGGTTGAAATCGGTTCAGATTTAGATATAGCTCCCATATATAGTGTCGTGCACCAAACTCCCAATATTGGTCCGATTGAAATAAAATTTTGCACAGAGTATTGAATTAGGTCCACATTGTTGTATGCGATGTTTTGTTGGAATCGGTTCAGATTAAGATATAGCTCCCATATATTTTCGTCCGATTTTATGTAAATGGCGCACAGGGGAGTATATGTTTGTTCCATATTCACGAAATTTTTTGGAAAGTTTAAAATCGGTTCAGATTTAAATATAGCTTCCATATATACTTTAGTCCGATTTTATTCAAATGGTGTAAATGGAGGAGACTATGTCTGTGCGCTCTACATAAAATAGCTTCCATATATATATTTCCATCTTATTTCATCAAAATGATGTTCCAAATAACAAATGGGCGGGACTTTTATTCGAGGACCAAAACACTGATTATATTGAAAACTAGTTGACAAATACGCAAAAACACTGATACAAAAATTTTATCCGGTGATAAATTATAACAAATAGTAGTTGGCTTTTTAATGAGCTAATTATGAATACAAAATATTCGATCTATAACGAGACTCAATTTTACCCATCATTAGACGATCATTTACATATTTGGTCAAATAATACATTTACACAAATATTACACATAACTTATTCAATATTTTTCAAAATTTCTTCAATTAATCTTTCTTCCTTATGATTCACTATCTGTAACGTCCTGTCAAATGTAATTAAATTGTTAGCTTACGTTCTCATCGCGACGTGGATTTTGAGCCAATACCAAGAGCGGCATCAATATCAGGAAAATTAGAAATCGTTTATCCATTTCGATCGTCAGGTGTATTGTTTCAGTTGTAGTTGGAGTTCAATGGCGAAGTGAAAAAAGTTCTGCTTTACTCGACCGCAATACTGCGATCCCGCAAGGAGGACGAATTAACGAATACCTCTTGATTTCCACTTGTAATAGCTTAATTTGAAATTCCAAAGAGTATTTTATAGTTCCAATTCAGATTGCCGCTTCCGGTTCTCACTCATTTTCAGTTTGGTATTGTTTGCAGTATTTCCGCAACATTGTAAAGCAGAGGTAATAAATGATTCCAAATCAACAATGTAACAAATTATCACTTTGTAGTATTCTATGATTTTACGTCTGATTGTTTATTTCTTTGTTTGTCTTCGGTAATAGGCGAGAAAATTTATTATTATACTCTCAAAAAGGTAGCCATACTCATAAAATTACACCAACAATTGATTTGCAATGTGATTGCCGGGGCGTTACCTTGACATTGTCATTTCTATTCCATGCATTCATTCATCAACAAGTGCATTAATGCAAATATGATTATTGATTTAATTAAAAAAAAAACTTGATTTAGAGTTGATTTTTATGTATTATGTATTTGTGCATATGTTTGTAACAGGCAAAAGGAATCGAGAGAGACCCATGGTTCCTTTTGAGAATATGCATAGAATCACTTTCTGAGTCGATTTATGCATGTCCGTCCGTCTGTCCGTCCGTCCTTCTGTTGATGTTAAATTGTTAACAAAGTACAGGTCGCATTTATGATCCGATTTGGATGGAATTTGGCACAGCTCACTTATTTGGCCCAAGGACGAACCCTATTGAAATTGGAAAAAATTAGTTCAGATTTAGATATATCTCCCATATATATTTTCGTCCGATTTAAGGTAAATGGTGTACCGAAGTCCCTACATATCTTTCGATTTACACGAAATTTGGTATAGCCAAATGGTGCACCAAATTCCCTGAAAATGATTTGATTTGCACGAATTTTGGCATGGCGTGTTGAATTAAGTCTAGAATGGCTTGTGCCAAGTTTCGTGAAAATCGGTTCAGATTTAGATATAGCTCCCATATATAGTATCGCCCGATTTTAGGTAAATGGTGTATCAAAGTACCAACATATCTCTCGATTTACACGAAATTTGATATAGTTTACTGAATTAGGTCTAGAATGATGTGTGCTAAGTTTCGTGAAAATTCGTTCAGATTTAGATATAGCTCCAATGTATAGTTTCGGCCGATTTTTGGAAATGCATAGCGTATTGATTTAAGTCTAGAATGACGTGTGCTAAGTTTCGTGAAAATCGCTTCAGATTTAGATATAGCTCCTCCCATATATAGTATGGCCCGATATTAGGTAAATGGTGTACCGAAGTCCCTATATATCTTTCGATTTGCACGAAATTTGGTATAGCCTACTGAATTATGTCTAGAATGACGTGGGCTAAGTTTCGTGAAAATCGGTTCTGATTTAGATATAGCTTCCACATATAGAATGATGTGATAGTTTTAAGTAAATTGTGCACTAAAGATCCATAACTAGGCCGATTGACACAACGTACTGAAGTTAATATAAATTAATCTCTGGCAGGTTTACTTGAAATCGGTTCATGCTAATTGTACACCAAATAATCAATGGGTGTCTGATTGAGATTAAATTTTAAACAGTACAGCGACGTCTTTTCGGATACATATGTAGAATATACCCAATGTGGTGAAGGGTATCATATAGTCGGCCCAGTCCGACTTTACTACTTTCCTTACTGGTTATTTATTACTACTGTTCAGTTTAATGTCATAATAAAGATGTATATTCAATACCGTCTATGATAAATAAGTTATTAAATGATGATTCTTTATGAATATGTGTGCAAATCAGGAAATTACGTTACGATTGGTAAACATGAGGTTTGTAATTTTTTTTAAGTTTAGTTGTAAAATTCTTCAAGTGGTCTTTCTGCACTTTATATTTAAATGGTTTTAGCAGTATTCTCTACCAAATTGGTTGTAATATTGGAAGATAGTATATATCAACGCATAAAGTTTTCGTCGAAATTTCCAAGTGGCTTGCATTTGGTATTCCGGGTTTTTTGAAGCTGACATATCGGCCCCATATAAATTTTCTCAGAGCATGAAGGACCTACTTTACAGTAACATTGTCTGCATAAAAACTTCCCGACCATTAAATAAATTATGTGGTGGATATTATAATATCATGGTGGAGGTTATACCTATTTCGGTCCGTAATTTATAATGTGTGTAACATAACATAACATAATAGTACATTTACATTGTACCGGACTTCGTTAACCCAGGGGGTTTCAATTGTCAATTCCATTGTATACATGTAACCCGGTAAAAAGTTTTAATGTAAATGCCGTTTAATGCCTTCTGGGAAGGGTATTCATGTTATCGCAATAAAAATAAATATATTGAGACAATTATTGTAATTGTATTGATTTACAAATATGACATTGTATACATTTACAATAAATGCATCAAATTAATGACTTAATTCGTGTTCGCAAATAAAATAAATCGTGCAATCGAAATTGAAAATGCGATAAACATATGTTATTGTATTTTAATACAATGTATCTAAACTATTATAAATACTGTTCTACATTTATTTCCTGAATACATTTTAATAATATCAATACCGAACAAAGCCACTTTAAATATAGTAGTATTTCTCCGACATCTTACATTCAACGACAAAGTGTCAATCGGTGTTGCCGTCGAATATACACTGGTGGCCAAAACTGAAGCAACTAAAATTGCAAAGATAATAAATGCCGCATAACATATTCAAAAAATACATATTATGTTGGTTTTTCCAGTTTTGTATCTGAAACTTTATTCACCAAACAAAAAAAAAAGATAGCATTTATTTTAAATTCATTATAATTTAAGGAAAAAGAAATTGACTACGCGTTTTTGTTATATATCTATATATGTACCGATTACAGGGAAACTTGCCAGAGACTAATTTATATAACTTCAATAAGTTGTGTCAATCTAGACTTAATTCAGTACCCTATGCCAAAATGTACCAATTACATAAAATCCGACGAAAATACATATGGGGACTATATCTAAATCTGAAAAGATTTTCACGAAACTTAGCACACATCATTTTAGCCTTAACTCAATACGCTATGACAAATTTCGTGCAAATCGAATGATTTTCAGAGACTTTGGTGGACCAATTACCTAAAATAGGATGAATATATGAATTTATATATGGGAGCTATATCTAAATCTGAACCGATTTTCACGATACTTGGCAGACATCATTCTAGACTTAATTTAGTACACTGGGCCAAATTTCGTGCAAATCGAAAGATATATAGGGACTTTGGTACACAATTTACCTTAAATCGGACGAAGATATATATGGGAGCTATATCTAAATCTGAACCGATTTTCACGAAACTTTGCACACTTCATTCTAGACTTTATTCATTACGCTGTGCAAAATTTCGTGCAAATGGAATGATATATAGAGACTTTGGTACACAATTTACCTTAAATCGGACGAAGATATATATGGGGACTATATCTAAATCTGAAAAGATTTTCACGAAACTTAGCACACATCATTCTAGCCTTAATTCAATACGCTATGACAAATTTCGTGCAACTCGAATGATTTTCAGAGACTTTGGTGCACCAATTACCTAAAATAGGATGAAGATATGAATATATATATTGGAGCTATATCTAAATCTGAACCGATTTTCACGAAACTTTGCACACATCATTCTAGACTTTATTCATTACGCTGTGCCAAATTTCGTGCAAATCGAAAGATGTATAGGTACTTTGGTACACCATTTACCTTAAATCGGACGAAAATATATATGGGAGCTATGTCTAAATCTGAACCGATTTTCCCCAATTTCAATAGGGTTTGTCCTTGGGCCAAACAAATGTGCTTTGCCAAATTTCATCCAATTCGGAGCATAAATGCGACCTGTACTTTGTTTACAATTTAACATGAACAGACAGACTGACGGGCGGACATGTATAAATCGACTCAGAAAGTGATTCTATGCATATTCTCAAAAGCAACCATGGGTCTATATCGATTATTTTTGCCTGTTACAAACATATGCACAAAGACATAATAGCCTGTACCACAGTGTGGTGAAGGGTATAATAATTTGTGGAAACACATACAGTACACAGCAAATTATCAGCGATTATGAAAAATATTCGGACGATGGCTGAGAAATTGGACGAAAATATGAATTGAAGATATGTCCATATCCCAACCGATTTCAACGAAACTTTCCACACGTTAGCCTATACTAAAATCAGTACGTATATTATAGGGTTTTGGTGCACTCTTTTCTCGGACGAAAATGTATATAGAAGCTTTATCTATTCTGAACCGATTTCAATAAAACTTGACACACGTTAGGCTATACTTTCTTCAGTACGTTGTGCAGGATTTTGTGACAATAGGCTTGCTTTGAGTCTTCGGTACAATATTTACTTAAAATCGGACGAAGATATATATTGGAGATAAGATGGGTTCTGGTCAATGAAGACCCCTATTTTTTATTTTTTGGTAAAGATCGGTCGCTCCAGAGGCCGCAATTATGGCCCGAACATCGTGAAATTTTATGTGGAGAAGGAGATCGGGCCAAAGAATAAGCATGCCTGTTTTGATAAAGATCGGTCGGTATTCTGGAGCGTATATATTTACTCCTGAAGGACATAGACCCGAGAAGTTGATAGTATATGCAAGAAGAGTGGTTGGCCTTAAAATTGATACCAATTATATTGCCGCATGTACTCTGATGTGGGAGTTACACTTAAATATTTACAGGTGCTTACGTCTTAAGATATTATTTAGTAACCCATTACCACACTGTAGGGCGGAAATATAGCGCTGATCGCTTTGAAATGTGTCAATGTCAAGGACAATGCGTATAATTTTCGGTGATGATCAGATAATAATTTTTGGATGAAGTGGACTGAAAACATATTTTTGGGGTTTTTTTTTCGAGTCGATTATAAGCCGAGCATCACAAAACAACCCACAGTGATGGACACGTTATTAGGGCTGTACTTAATATTAGTAATATTCGGAAAATATGTCAGTGTAAAGAAGAGGTGCTGTTGACCTTTAATGAATTATGAAATATTGCCCTGGCTCGGAATAAATATCCGTAGAAAGTTAGAGTTCCGTGGTAGTTTTGTGGGGTATCGTTGGGCGGCCCCGTCAGAATATACTTCTCCGCTTACTGATTTAAATTACCTATTTATTTCTAAAAAAAAACTTTCACTATAAGATTATTTTTAAAAAAGTTTAAAGTCATTTATTTTGCTTGAAATTTCAGTTGCGTTAGTTTTGGTCACCCGTGTTTAAAGTTTAATTTAGGTTTGGAAAAAATACAACGATTTGCAAAGTTTCGATCAAATCAGGCATTCCATTATCTAGAGATTGTATTAACAAATTTTCAAAATGTTGACAATTTGTGGGGAATGTAACAGGAGGAGTGGACCATTGGGACCCATATTCAATGTGCAAAGTTTGGATGGAATTTGCATATTCACTTCCTTTCAGCTAAGCTTAAGAGTTCACCGAAAAGTCCCATATCGAAATATTATGTGAAATATTACTTTATCCAAAGTTTCAGTTCGCATAATATTATAAAATACATTTTCAGAACCATTTTTATCATTTGTGGGGAAGTGCCAGAAGCGTACCGATTTTCCCTTAATTTGAGTTTAAAAGAAATATTATGTTGTGCACTGTTTGAATCAAATCGGATATTCCCTTAGGCTAATATTGTGTTTATAAATATTAAAAATGTTGACCCTTTGTGGGGGAGGTGCCAGAAGGATTGGACCAATGGTTGCCATCTACTGACTTGATCTGGTGCTAGAGCAATGAAACCGTTTATCGTCCGAAGTCGTAAAAAAGTATATACCAAAAGTGTTATACTATTTTACTATCAGATCTAGTTGACTTTTAAACCGTTTCAAAATGATTTTCCTAGACCCACCCTTTTAAAGGTGATTTTTGAGGAGCTATAGAAAATTTTTTCAAATAAAAACTTAAAGATCAGAAAATATATGAAATCTTTATTTATATATTACGGTCAATATTATTTCATCTTTATTTCCGGAAAACTCAATCACCGTGTTAATGATGGCTACACTACTTGTGAAATTTGCCCATCACTCAAAAAAGACCCATGACCCCCTATAAAAATTTAAAATAAAACGATTATTTTGCATTTTATGCAATTTGCTTTTGCTATTAAACAAATACATACATATTTTATACATAATACAGGAATATTCGTTGAAACCTCAACCACAACATGTTGTTTTATTAAAAATAAATAATAATACACAGTTTAATTGAATAAATAAAATATGACATTGGTCGTTCATCCGTTTAGGGCAGGAAATAATGCTAAAAATAAAAAAGGAAAGCAGCAAAAACAAAATTTTTAATAATTCAAAATCTAAAAAAATCGAAGAAAAAATATACATATGTATATTTCATGATAATTACCACGGGATCCGTTTGTTTAAAGCAAACATGCCAAGACCATGCTCGTTCACACTGATTACTGCCCTGGGGGACATGCGATTCACAGGCATCGATAATATGCTGAACGAACTGTGTCAGTTCATCGGGCAGGACACGCTTCAATTTCTCATAGTGGAGCTCGCCATCATCATCGACAATATCTACTTCGTGGAATAAACAATTCATGTAGCATTTTAAAGCCGGATCCTCGTGTATTTCCCCATCGCTGAATTCCTTGATGGCAGCTGCCGAAAAAACGCACACACACAAAATGAAAAAATACAATAATAAATTTGATGTGAGTTAATTTCTTTGTCAATTAAAGCTTAAACAGCAAAGGCAGAAAACGACGAATATTAACAAAGGAAAGCTACTGTGGGCATTAAGGGCAAAAATTTTCCCTCTCATGGGCTTTTCCTTAAGGAACAAATAAATGGCTCCTACGCATATCAAACACTAAATCAAAAATTACTTGACAATTCAATGAAAATGGATATAAAAATAGAATAATAAGACGTCAGTTCGTAAAGTAGGTAATCCGACATGGGAACCTTAACTTTTAATTAATTAATATTAAATATTTCCAATACTTTGCAAAATATGAAAGACGTGGAATTCCACCAGCATGCGTTCGATATTACATGTACATCTGGCCGTAAAACTATTTTCATCTTGTTTTTGCAATCCTTCAATCGTGCCATCAAAATTCCTTTATATGGGGACTATGTTTTTATAAATTATCAGATAGTAGGCTGTATATGCTCTCAGAAATTTAAATAACAAATCGCAGACACCTGGGTTGGACAGGACACTACGGTAGGTACTTCAACACGTATAAAACCATAATCAGACAGGAGCGACCATACGATACTATACACAACTACCTCTGTAAAATTTCGCAATGATAATTATTACATTAAACCATACAAGGATATGTATACCCCATTAACAAATTATTGACAGATTCATATACTGCTAATTTTTCCGGGTCATGATTTCCAGTCGTGAACATAACATCGCAATATGCATATTTCCACACAAAACATTTGATTCAAAAGAGCTGAACATGTTCATTAGTCAGATTCCCTTTTATGTACAATTTCGTGATGCTCGGCTCATTATTGTGACCTCTAGAGCGACTGGAAAGGGTGGCGTAGGGGATGATTGATACTAATCAACGGCTCTGATTGGCTTTCACAGGCTCTGATTGGCTTTCACAGGCTTTCATCTCAATTGTGGAGACTCCATAGCATATAACCGCTGCCCTGGCCATGACATTAAAACTTTAAGGCAATACTCGGTATGGGAATTTTTTTTTTTGGTCCCACCGTTAACAATTCAGCCTCCATGAAGAAACATCCGACAACGGCATGAGGTTGATTGACTTCGCGGCAGCAAAAAACATGGTAGTTAGCCGCACCAGATTCAAGCATCTCCATATACACAAGGCCACCTGGATTTCTCCCGATCGAATAACGAGAAATCAAATTGATCATGTTGTGATGGACGGAAGGCATTCATCCAGTGTTTTAATCGTTCGATCGATCCGAGGAGCGAATATTGATTCGGACGGACCCGTCTTAATGCAGCAGCAAATGTGCGATCTAATGTAATACGGAAACTCGACGTCGAAAAGCTGCAAACTCAACAGATAGCAGAAGCCTACTATGGGTATCTTCTTCCGCGGTGAAGATGATAAAAAGAAGAGAGGAGAAACGTTTTTTTTTTTAGAAAAAAGAACAAGAACCAGTAAGGAAAGTAGTAAAGTCGGATGGGGCCGACTACATGATACCCTTCAACATTTTGGGTATATTCCACAGATCAATCCTAACAGACGTCGCATTTTTAAAGGACCAGTGAAATGAAATTGGATCCATAAACATGTCATTCTGCAAACGATACTAAATTTTTCATTTGGCCAGATATAGAAACAGTATCTAAATCTGAACCGATTTAAATTTCGTGTAAGCCGAAAGATATTGAGGGACTTTGGTACACCATTTACCTTAAATCGGACGAAAATATATATGGGAGCTATATGTAAATCTGAGCCAAATTTCGTGTAAATCGAAAGATCTATAGGGACTTTGGTGGACCATTTACATTAAATCGGACGAAAATATATATGGGAGCTATATCTAAATCTAAACCGATTTTCAGGAAACTTAACACACATCATTCTAGGCTTAATTCTTTACGCTGTTCGAAATTTCGTGCAAATCGAAAGATATATAGGGACTTTGGTGCACCATTTACATGAAATCGGACGAAAATATATATTGGAGCTATATCTAAATCTGAATCGATTTTCAGGAAACTTAACACACATCAATCTGGACCTAATTCATTGCGATGTGCCAAATTTCGTTCAAATCGAAACATATATATGGACTGTGGTGGGACATTTACCTTAAATCGGACGAAAATATATATGGGAGCTATATCTAAATCTGAACCGATTTTCTCCAATTTCAATAGGGTTCGTCTTTGGACCAAATAAATGAACTGTGCCAAATTCCATCCAAATCGGATTATAAAGGCCTGTACTTTGTTTACAATTTAAATCGACTCAGAAAGTGATTCTATTCATAATCTCAAAAGGAATCATGGGTCTATGTCGATTCCTTTTGCCTGTTACAAACATATGCACAAATATATAATACCCTGTACCACAGTGTGATGAAGGGTAAAAACATAGAAGATTTTCACTTGAAATTTTAAAGGGACATTCAGTAGAAGTTATAGGTTCAAATTAAATAAAAATAGAAAATTCGATTTTTTGAAACCGAGAAAAGTGGTCTCTTTGAGGGATGGGCTCCCATTATGTGGTGTTTTTGGGGACGACTTGGTACTTATTTGGCCTTTTCTGGTGGACCTCTGTCGAAAATATACATGGTATATGTCTGTATTTCTACAAACCGCAATTACGCCACTCTATGCTCAATTTTGTACGATATGCGAAATTTCGCGTCACCTGACAAACATGAGGAGTTGTGTGCACGAACCTTGAACTGTAAACTAAACTAAATGTTCTATAAAAATGTCACTCATAAATTGCTCTCTAAAGACAAAAACACTTTTTCCCGACCCTTGCGCAAAAAACTTATATCTACCAACACTAAGAAACTTCGAAACAATTGTACATATTCTGCTTAATAAAATTGGAAAAGGACGATAAATAGTTTGTGGGGTCTTTAACAAATATTTGGAATATTGAATATGCACTCCACCTTATGGCGGACGGTATTACATACGAATGCAGTGATATGCGGTAAAGTAAAAGATCACAGCCATAGTGGATCTATGTATACGATGCAAACTGCACATGACCGACCAGGTGCAAAATTCGACAAAAGTTCTTCGAGGAAGAAGTATTTCGAAGCCTGTTTATTCGACTTATCCACTTGAGTAACGTAAGAGGTCAATTATACAGGGAGCATTCGAGAAACGAACAATAGACAAATCATTGTGTACAATAATAATGCGATAATCGGATCAAATAATCACATTTTTAACTGGACAAAATGTGGAAATGAATGATAAAATATATATATATATATATAAGACCTCGTATATGGGCTCTAAACATGATTTTCGCTTGGTAGATTTTATACCTAATGAAAACCAACAATTTCAAATTATAGCTTATTCGTTTGGAAAATGTGCTGCACACATAGATTCCAAATGATATTTCTCGATATGATATTTCTCCAGACTTTAGGTATGTAGTTCAGTTACAAATTTACGAATCGAAATATACTGAAATTATTTCCTAGTACTACTTCACAGTAAACAAATACCAAAAAGAGCTTTAAAAAAATAAATCAAATAAAAAATTAACAATGTTGCATAAGACAGATGGATCTCCACATATACATACCTTCAGTGGCTCCTGTTTTTTCAACGCAAACATCATGGATAATGATAAATCTTTTCAGAAATTCTGGTGGAGGATACTGAAACCACAAGAAGAAAGGAAACGAAGAAAATAGATTAAAAAGAAAAATTACAAAAATTTAAGTACAAACGAAAAGAGAGTGAATAACAACGGCAGATATCATTGGAAATGGACACTTAATGAATACAATAAAGAGAAGAAACCAATAAATAGACACAAGTACAAACACACACCGAAACTCACACACACACACACTGCTGCTCTGATACAAATTATTGACATTGTGTTTCACCAGACACCTCTAGTACCGCATTGAAGGACAACGGGGAGATAATTTAAAAACGAAATTAAGACAAATATCCCCAGTTTTTTCGCACATTATTCGCAGTCAAGTGTTCGTGAATGAATATCTGCAGCAATGTGTCAAAGTTAATTAAGATTGGAATCAGCAAGAACGCCAGGCTTATGGTGTTCATTTCTTTTATTTGTCTGTTCTTGTCTTGATTTTTCATTTCGTTAATCAGAGTAGAAATGCCATTGATGAAACTGACACATCGAATGTGTTATATAAACACAGGGAGACAGACAGACACAGAGACACGTCCGTCGCTTAAGCTGTTGTAATCCCCAAAAGTGAATCCAATTTAAACAATGCAATGATATATATATTTTTTTTTTCATTTTAATCAAGGAAATTGATGTTTACCAATAGTGAATTAAATTTATTGTAAACTATATAGAACAATCACTATAAATATAATAGCTGTAGGGATTAAAACAATTCAAGAAGTGGTTATTTTGGCAATTTTACCATTTCATACCACAGAAACGATTTTTTAACTATAATGACAGTAACAGGCGCCGATTTTTACAGAAATTAAATTAAATTTGCTTACATTCTTAAGGCTTTGTGAAAGGCCTGCTTTGTTTAAACCCATCTATCCTTTGAAAGATTGAGATAGCTTAAATTTTGAATCTTTTGTCTACAAGGATTATATCTGTCAAATATGGATTATATCTCTTCAAGCTTAAGGGTGACCTCCAAATAACAATATCTACAAATTTGCGATATTTTGAGACTTCAATTCTCACTACTAAAATTATAAATATCGGTAAACTGTTAAAATAAATAGGGATACTATCAAAAAGATGAGCAGACCAAAGACATATTTTATGAGCGCCTAGAAACAGAATATGATCGCTGCCTGGCCATGACGTTAAAAATCTGCTAGGAGATTTTAATGAAAAAATCTGAAGGAAAATTCTGCCTTCATGAAGAAATACCCGACAACGGCATGAAGTTGATTGACTTCGCGGCAGCAAAACATAGTAGTTAGCAGCATTAGATTAAAGCATCTCGATTTACACAAGGCACCTGGATTTCTCCTGATCAAGCAGCGAGAAATCAAATTGATCATGTTGTGATAGACTGAAAGCATTCATCCAGTGGTCTAATACACAGGATGAATGCCTTCAGTTCGATCGATCCGAGGAACGAATATTGATTCGGACCACTACCTTATAGCAGCCAAGGTTCGCACTCGTCTTAATGTAGCAGCAAAGGTGCGATCTAACACAACACGGAAACTCGACGTCGAAAAGCTGCAAACACAACAGGTAGCCGAGGCCTACACCGCTCAACTTACCCATCTACTTGACGAAAGCACTTCTTGTCCCGATAATAGTATAGAAGCACAATGGCAAATAATTGCCCACTCCCTACAAAGCAGCAAATACAACCCTTGGGTACCAAAAACCACCATCAACAAACCCGTGGTACGATCAGGAGTGTCGTAATGCTACAGAGGCGAAAAACGCAGCGTATAGGGCAACCCTGCAGACAATAACAACACGTAATGTGATGGTGAATTATCGGGGGAAAAGGAGAGAAGAGAAACGTGTTTTCAGAAAAAAGAAGAACAAGAAAAACGTGAGCGTGAGCAAATCGAGATGTACAGGAGTCAGAATGAAGTCCGGAAATTTTACCAACGAGTAAAACAATAAAACGAAGGCTTTGGCGCAGGCACATCCTCCTGTAGAGATGAAGAAGGAATCCTGGAAGGAGCATTTGGAAGGAGCATTTTGAAAAGCTTCTGGTATCAAATAGTGGCGGTGAAGAAGATACCCCAGAACCAATAAAAGATGACGGTATAGAGTGTATACCACCTAGCCAAGACGAGGTCATAAAAGCAATTAATCGGCTCAAGAACAATAAAGCAGCAGGATCCGATGGGCTACCAGCCGAACTTTTCGAGACTGGTGGTCAGATGTTGGTCAGGAGCATGCGCCAGCTGATTAGTACAATTTGCCTAGAGGAATGCATGTCCAATGATTGGAACCTCAGTATCCTGTGTTCCGTGCACAAAAAATGGAGACAAGACGATATGTACCAATTATAGAGGAATATGTCTCCTTCCCATTGCATAAAAAGTGCTATCCAGTGTGCTGTGTGAACGGCTGAAGACAATGACATTATTGGACCATACCAATGCGGCTTCAGACCTGGCAAATCCACCACTGATCAGATTTTCACTCTGCGCCAAATCCTGGAAAAGACCCATGAAAAACACATCGAAACATACCATATATTCGTCATCTATAAAGCCGCATTCGACAGCCCTATCCGTTCAGAGGTATTTAAAGCCATATCTACGTTCGGCATTCCTGCAAAATTAATACGGCTATGCAGGATAACTTTAAGTGGCACAAGGTCAACAGTTAAAGTCGGAAAGGACCAATGCGGCTTCAGACCTGGCAAATTCATCATTGACCAGATTTTCACTCTGCGCCTAATCGTGAAAAGACCCAGAAAAACACATCGAAACATGCCACCTATTCGTCAACTATAAAGCCGCATTCGACAACCCTATCCGTTCAGAGGTATTTAAAGCCATGTCTACGTTCGGCATTCCTGCAAAATTAATACGGCTATGCAGGATAACTTTAAGTGGTACAAGGTCAGCAGTTAAAGTAGGAAAGGACCTATCGGAGCCCTTCAATACCGAACGAGGATTCAGACAAGGTGACAGTTTGTCGTATGATCTTTTGAAACATCCTGCTGTAAAAGGTTATACGAGACGCAAAGGTGAACAGAAATGACACTCTGTACATCAAACAACACATGTTACTCGCCTACGCCGATAACATCGATATAATTTTCGAACATTGCGAGCGGTAACAGTCACCTTTGAACAAATTGAGCAGTCTGCCAAAGTGGGTCTGGCAGTAAACCGCGAGAAGACCAAACTGATGGTATCAACGCGCAAGACGCCCAGTAGACTCGGATCAACTGTTGAACTTGAAAACTACAGCTTCGAGGTAGTCAACGATTTTATATACCTTGTTACAGTAGATATCGGATATAAGAAACTCAAAAAAAGCCGGAGATTTCTTTCTTATATGCGTTTTTTCTTACATGGAATTATCGGATATAAGAAAGTATAAGCTCGGTGTTTTTGATAATCTTTCTTATATGCGATTTTTTCTTATATGAGATGTACTTATATCCGATATCTACTGGACCGCCATAAATAAAACGAATGACATCAGTTTTGAAATTCGGAGAAGGTTTGTGATATCCAACAGATGCTACTATGGTCGAAGTAAGCAGTTTAGAAACAAGGCCACCTCCCGCCAGACCAAACTCACACTTTACAAGACGGGTACTTGCACAAGCAGATGAGGCAGCTCTTGGGTTGTTTGCAAGAAAAATTCTCCGAAAGATCTACGGGCCGATTGCGTCGACGGTGAATGTCGGCGTCGAATGAACCACGAGTTCTACAATTTATAAGCGGACATCGAATAAGTCAGTCGTATTAAGCTGCAGCAAATGCGGTGTCTAGGCCATGTTGTGCGAATGAATGAGAATGCCCCAGCTCAAAAGGCATATGAAAGCGATCCTACTGATGGTTCCCGTAGAAGGGGAAGGTCACGAATTAGATGGAAAGACCAAGTAGAAAACAACATCTTGGAACTTGGTCTTTCAAATTGGAGGAGATGCGCACAAGACCGACGCGCTTGGAAATCTTTTTTTAAGCTCGGCTTATGGAACAAACAATCTGTAACAAGACAGCTAAGTAAGTAATTCCTTATTTCATAATTCGAGCTCTATAGGCTAACCGAAATCTTAATTTTACCAAATGTAGTGCCATTTAGTACATATTAATATAAATCCAATATAAATCATATTTCCCGATTCAGAATTCCAGCCCGATCGCGTCGCCCAATTATAATTGTACCAAATTTAGTACCATTTAAAATACATTAGTATGAATTTTCAAACTTCCTATATACCCCAATTCTATACCCCAACCAAGATCCTATCTCCAAATTTTAGGATTACAGGTCTATCGGTTCACCCTAATTTAGTACACATTAGTGTGAACTTCCAAGACTTCCTACACAGTCCAATCGTGTAATCAAAGAGTGATCCTCACTTCGTTCTTATCTGTTCACTATCGGTTCACCCAAAATTCAAATTGTACCAAATTTAGTACCCATAAGTATGAATTTCCAAAACTACATCCATAGCCCAAACCTAAACTACAACAGTGACACTATATCCAAAATTCAGTTTTTCACATGCAACGAAATTGTACCAAAATTTAGTACATTTTAGTACTTTTCGTATACTTATAGTTCGGATTTCCAAAAACCCTTTGATATATCAATCCTACACCTTATCAGTGACCCTCAATCCAAATTTCAGAGTTCTAGCTCTACCGGCCAAATACAAATGATACCATATTTAGTACTATTCGTTACGTTCTAGTGCGAATTTCCCCCAGGCTCATGTGTCACCTTTGGACCAAGAGTGACCCTACCCAAAAATTTCAAGATTGTACCTTCAGCCGTTTCGTCCGGGCGTTGATGAATCGTTAAGTCAGTCAATCACTATACTCTTTTATTAGTATAGATGATTTTTATGACCTAACGTAGATATATTGTAAGAAATAGCCGATGGATTTTCAGTCATTGTCTTCCTCTAAGAAAAACACAATCTTCGATTTATGACGAGACACATCTTATCCACTTCATCCTTAGCCATAACAGAGATGAAGTCATTACGGATAATTGACATCTTCGATTAAATGATACTCGCACACAAATATTACACAAATCACTCATTCAATCCTTCATTCACTCATAGTTTCTTGTTGTTCTACTACTTCTTCGTTACACTTTACGTCCGATATCGTCCTGTCGAAAGTAATTAAATTGTTAGCTTACGTTCTCATCGCGACGTGGTTTTTGTGCCAATGCTAAAAGCGGCATCAATATCAGTACGGGCAGGACAATTAAAAATCTTTTTTCCATTTCTGTTCGTTAGATGTCTTCTTGTTCGTTCAATGTTCGAAGTTGGAGTTCAAAAACACAGTTTGTTGCCGAACTGAGGAAAATTACGACTTTTAACGCGAGTTTCGTTTTTAGTTGTTGTTGTTGTAGATGTTTCTGTTTTTATTTTTTTCGGCCACAATACTGCGTGCCCGGCAAGAGAATGAATCGATGAATGCGACTTGATTTACATTTGTAATTGCTTTATTTGAAATTCCAAAGTGTATTTTATAGTTCCATTTCGAATTGCTGTTGCAGCAGCCTCTGTTGCTTTGGTTGTAGGCACCGAAATTGCTTATGCCACCGCAGCACTCCTCGACATCGGCATCAACGTGGCATACAAATTGTTACTTTAGAGTTTTGTTTGCACTGATACCGTAATTACAATTTTCCCCAACATTGTTCTTGAAAGCAGTAATAAATTCTGCTTACAAATCCGAACTCCGAAATAGCAACAATAAAAAAATTGTCACTTTGCTGTGTTGTATGTTTGATTGTTTATCTGTTTGTTTGTTAGTGTGTGTCTGTATTAATAGGCGTAGAAATGTCATGTCATGTCATACGATCAAAGTGGTACCCGTACTCGTTACGTTACACCTACAATTGATTTGCAATGTGATTGTTGGGGCGTTACCTTAACATTGTCATTCCGATTCTATTCATTATTCCAACCATCCATCAACATCAACAAGTGTTTTAATGATGAGTTGAGTATTGATTTAATTGAATACAATTTGTATTAGAATTGTTCGCTGGATTGAGGGATATTTTTTTATTATTTGATTTTTCTCAATGTCATATTGAAGATGCATATTTTATTGAATTACGTATTGCATTTTTTAGTGGACAATGATTGTTGATGAAATGGGAATAGGAATGGGTCGACTTTTTTGTATCCTCTAAAATTAGTTGGGAGTACATAATACCCAAATTGTCGGACTGAGAGTTGTTATCCTTTGTCCTTGGTAAATTCTACTACGACCTTCAACACGCCGTAAATGGAAAGTTGTCTTTTTATTTACTCCGATCATGAATATATAATTTGTGGGACATCCGACAAATATCATATTTTACATACATGTTAGGTTTATATCTACCTTAGAAATTCATATTCAAAATATTTTTGGAGGATTATTGAATCTTTTAGAGGAGTTGTATTAAAAATTTTCTGTTAATTTTTTTTCCCGAGCACATTCATGATTTTTATACCCTTCACCACACTGTGGTACAGGGTATTATGTCTTTATGCATATGTTTGTAACAGGAAAAAGGAAACGAGATCGACACATGGTCCCTTTCGAGACTACGCATAGAATCACTTTCTGAGTCGACTTACTCATGTCCGTCCATGTATTTTTGTTAACAAAGTACAGGCCACATTTATGATTCAATTTGGATGAAATTTGGCACAGTTCACTTATTTGGCCCAAGGACGAACCCTATTGAAATTAGAGAAAATCGGTTCAGATTTAGATATAGCTACCATATATAGTTTCGTCCGATTTTATGTAAATGGTGCACCAAAGTCCCTATATATCTTTCGATTTGCACGAAATTTGGCACAGCGTAATGAATAAGGTCACGAATGATGTGTGCAAAGTTTCGCGAAAATCGGTTCAGATTTAGTTATAGCTCCCATATATATCTTCGTCCGTTTTAAGGTAAATGGTGCACCAAAGTCCCTATATATCTTTCGATTTGGATGAAATTTGGCACAACGTACTAAATTAAGTCTAGAATGATATGTGCAAAGTTTCGTGAAAATCGGTTCAGATTTAGATATAGCTCCCATATATAGCTTCGCCCGAGTTTAGGTAAATAGTCCACTAAAGTCTTTGGAAATCTTTTGATTTGCACGAATTTTGGCACAACGTAATGAATAAGGTCTAAAATGATGTTTGCCAAGTTTCGTGAAAATCGGTTCAGATTTAGATATAGCTCCCATATATATCTTCTTCCGATTTAAAGTTAATTATGTACCAAAGTCCCTACATATCTTTCGATTTGCACGAAATTTGGCACAGCATACTAAATTAAGTATGGAATGATATGTGCAAAGTTTCGTGAAAATCGGTTCAGATTTAGATATAGCTCCCATATATAGCTTCGCCCGATTTTAGGTAAATAGTCCACTAAAATCCCAGGAAATATTTTCATGCGCACGAAATTTGGCCCAGAGATATGAATAAGATCGAGAATGATGTCTGCCAAGTTTCGTGAAAATCGGTTCAGATTTAGATATAGCTCCCATATGTATTTTCATCCGATTTAAGGTAATTGGTGCACCAAAGACCCTATATATCTTTCGACTTGCACGAATTTTGGTATAGGGTGCTGAATTAAGTCTAGAATGATGTTGCTAAGCTTCGTGAAAAGATCCATAGCTAGGCCGATTGACACAACGTACTGATGTTGTATAAATTAGTCTATGGCAAGTTTCCCTGAAATCGGTTCAGATATAGATTTATAATAAAACGCGTCGTCTGTTAGGATACATATGTAAAATATACCCAAAATGGTGAAGGGTATTATATAGTCGGCCAAGTCCGACTTTATTACTTTCCTTACTGGTTTTATTATTTGATTTTTCTCAATGTCATAATGAAGATGCATATTTTATTGAATTACTTATTGCATTTTTTAGGGGACAATGATTCTTGATGAAATAGGAATAGTGCAAGTAAAAACGCAGTTAAGTTTGGTCGTCCCGAATTTTTTGTACCCTCCACAATGATGTACATAATACCTAAAATCAACCGGGTCTCTCATAAGAAATCCATGTAAATATGCATGTATATTGTGAATCCTCGGACTGAGACTTGTTATCCTCTGTCCTTGATAAATTCGACAACGACCTTCAATACACTGTAAATGGAAAGCGGTCTTTTTATTTACTCCGTTCATGAATATATAATTTATGGAACCTACGACAAATATGATATTCTACATACATCTACCTAAGAAGCTTAGAAATTTGTATTTCAACTTGTATGGCTTTTTTAGAATTTATCGATTTATTTTGGGGTTATAAAGTGCGCTTTGATATATTGGGTTCTAATTGGCTACTAAATCCCTCCAATTAAATTTTTAAATATCGGTCAATTTTTTCTGGTAGCCTCCACACAATTTTCCCCCAATTTGGCACATTGCATTCTTATTCGGTATAAATATATTATAAATATAGGTCCACTTTTTCCGGCAGCCCTCACATAACAGCCCCCACAAATGTACAGTATTTTGAGGGTTTTGAGCGTGATTTTCAACCGAATTTTGTAGTCGTATTTGGTAACAAATCTCCCTTCCAAAAATTATTTATTATCGGCCCCTTTTATATTTAAATAGTTAACGGATTTGTTCCACCTGTTGGGGTTGTCTCCATATAGTCGTATTCCATTATAGCATAGGGAATATTCTCGAAATTGTCAGTTTATACCCTACAAAGTATGGAATTCTAAAACGAGTTAGTCATCTCTTGTAATCATTCTTCCTTGGAAGGATATCGAATACAAAGCTAAATCGTCAGGTTCGAGAATGTCCTTTAAATTGCAGTACTTTGAGGATCTTATACACATTCTAGTATATGCCCGCAACTTCGTTTGCGAATGTTGGAATTATTTAAAAACCAATGCCGACCAATACCGTACTCCAACTCTACACACCAATTCTGAACGTAACAGATATCTAGCTCTATACAAAATTTGATATCATTTATTGCACTTTGTACTCTTGTAATACTTATTTCGAAAAAAAAAAACACATTTCATATTTTTACCCAAATCCAAATTCGTTATCCAGCAGTCCAGCTCTATTGGTTCACTCTAAATCCAAATAGTTCCAAATTTAGTGTCATTTAGTACACATTTCCAAAACTTCCTACATACCCCAATCCAACACCCCTACAATGATACTAACTTCAAATTTCAAGATTCCAGCTCTATCGGTTCACCCAAATCAATATGGTACCATTTAGTACATATTTCCAAAACTTACTCCATACTCCAACCCTACACCCCAACAATGATCCTAACTCCAAATTTCAGAATTCCAGCTCTATTATTTCACCCAAAATTCAAATTAGCACAATTTTGTACCCATACGTATGAATTTCCAAAACTAAATCCATACCCCAATCCAACGCTCCATCACATCAGTACGAATTTCCAAAATTTTCTACAAACCCCAATCCTACACCCCAACAATGATAACAACTCCAAATTTCAGGATCCCAGCTCTGTCGGACAATCAGTCAATCACTTTACTCTGTTATTAGTATAGATTTTTACGATTTTTAAGAATAATTTTTAAGGGTTTTAGACATAATACCAAAAAATCAACACATATAGCTTCTTTGTGAAAATCCATCTACTAGAACGACGGAACCTAGCCTAACAAATGGACGAAATTTGGCTAAAAAATGTTATTGGAAATATAGCGGATTCATTTGAGTTTTCTGTGGATCATATGAACTTCAATAAATAACCTGATACGGATTTTGATATTTTTGAGAAAGCAGAACTTTATCTTTATCTGCAGAACTTTATATGTATCTAATTTATCCCAAATATATCTGCTTCTACATTTTTCTACAGCATTGAAATACCACACTGTGGTACAGGGTATTATTTTTTGTGCATATGTTTGTAACAGGCAAAAGGAATCGAGATAGACCCAGGGTTCCTTTTGAGAATATGCATAGAATCACTTTCTGAGTCGATTTATGCATGTCCGTCTGTCCGTCCACGTATTTTTGTGAACAAAGTACACGTCGCATTTATGATCCGATTTGGATGAAATTTGGCACAGCTCACTTATTTGGTCCAAGGACGAACCCTAATGAAATTGGGAAAAATCGGTTCAGATTTAGATATAGCTCCCATATATAGTTTCGTCCGATTTTTTTGTAAATGATGCACCAAACTCCCAATATTTGTCCGATTGGGACAAAATTTTGGACAGCGCACTGAATCAGGTCCATGCTTATGTGTGCGGAGTTTTGTTGGAATCGGTTCAGATTTAGATAGCGCTCCCATATATAGTCGTCCGATTTGATGTGAATGATGTACCAAACTCCCAATATTTGTCTGAATGGCACAACATTTTGCACAGACTACTGATTAAGGTCCAAACTGATGTCTGCGAAGTTTAGTTAAAATCGGTTCAGATTTAGATATAGTTCCCATATATAGCTTCGTCCGATATTTTTGTGAATGATACACCGAACTTCCAATATTTGTCCGATTGGGACAAAATTTTGCACAGAGTACTGATTTAGATCCAAACTGATGGCTGCGTAGTTTAGTTAAAATCGGTTCAGATTTAGATATAGCTCCCATATATAGTTTCATCCGATTTTATGTAAATGATGCACCAAAATCCCAATATTTGTCCGATTGACACAAAATTTTGCACAGAGTACTGAATTAGGTCCAGAATAATGTATGCGAACTTTTGTTGAAATCGGTTCAGATTTAAATATAGCTCCTATATATAGTTTCGTCCGATTTTTTTGTGAATGATTTTTTTGAAATTTAGCATGATAAATGCTATTGAGAAAAAAATGATGCGTGATAAGGTTTGTTGAAATCGGTTTAGATTTTTAAATAGGTCTTATATATATTTTCGTTTGATTTTATGTAAATGGTGGTTACACCAAATTTAGCAGAGGGTATTAAATTGAAATAGTGATTACAAAAAAACAAATGGTATATGCAACGGTTTCTCAATTAGGTCCATGTGTCTATATATATAGCTATCATACATAATTTTACTCGATTTTATACAAATGGTACACCAACGAATCCATGTCTGCCCGTTTAGCATGCAATTTTTCATTGATTTCAGAATCGTGTCTACATGGGGTTTTTTTCAATTGGTTCAAATATCTATCTAGATTGCGCATCTCATTGGCCCTATATACAGGATATTGTAGATATTAACGTCTCTTATATGTACCCAAAGTGGTGAAGGGTATCATATAGTCGGCCCCGTCCTACTTTTGAACTTTCCTTGTTAAGATTATTTCTAAGTTTTGCGCCGCGACTGTATATGACTTTTTATAAAATACTGCCAACATATATTATATATGAAATATATTTTACAGACTATACTAATCGTAAATACTGTCGAAATGTTGGGCAATGAAACTTATTTATTTCCGAAATAGGTGCACTACAATCGTTTTATTGTACAATAATAAAACATTGATTTCTTCGGAGTGCAATAATTTCGTCACTATGAAAACAAAATTATACATTATTATATATTTACATTGTATACAGTTATAATAAACGTGTCAGTTTAATTACTTAATTCACAGTCACAAACAGAAGATATCATGCAATTGAGATATGAACACGAATACTTTATTTTATTATACAATGTTCAAACAAACAAAGTTCAGTTCGTATTTATGTTTGGAATTATATGAAATTTGGTACAGCTCAAAGAAGGAACCTTATTAGAATTGCTAGATAGGTTCAAATTAGGGCTTGAGGTCTCAAGCCATTAGCATTCTACTTTGAAACTGTTCGACCCAATCATTTGAGTAGTTCGATTCTAGGATAATAGCTGTTGCGTGCACATTTGCCGTAGGAGAATCTGGTTTTAAAATCCCGATGAAATATTCAGATTTATTCCAAAACTTGATACACTAGGAATAATTACATTAAAATTAAATCTACTTCTTAAATCATAGAATCATTATAAGGAAAAAACAAAACAAATTGTTTGCGCACATTTATGAAAATGCATTTTCCGCGAATTATTTTTTGCAGTGAAGGCACACTAAAAGTGCTTCCACCACTAAAAAATGCAAAACAAATGTATAATTAAATTTAATTTAAATGTGTCTCCAGAGTTTTGTGCTGTCACTGCTGCTGCTGTTGGTTGCAGAAGCCTAAAAACCCTGGCGACAACTAACTGAACGGAACGAACAAACGAAATGGATTTGCGGTAGAAAGGACAGAATTCCGACCACCATCTATCCTGTAAATGACGTGGCTGCACAATTCTCCATTTCGGTGCTGTCGTTGTTGTTTTTTCTTCTTCTTGGCGGCAGCAACTACAAACATTTAGAACTTTTTTTTATTTCGATATAATTTTTAAGTAGCAACAACAAGAATAAAAACAACAGCACTGCTACCCGGAAATAGTCTATCAAAAATAAGGAAGAAAGAAAACAACAACAAAAAGACATTAAAGTAAAACAACTAAAATTCTGAAAATTACGATGTTTAATTAAAAGTTTGTTTTTTTCTGTTTTCTCTGAAAATTATTCATTATTTGATGTGCGTCAAGACAGAGCGTATGCTGCGTTCGTATAGCTTTAGAATATTTCTTCTGTGTCGCATTTTTTGTCTCCCGTTGTTGGTTGCCAGGATATTTGCCAGCCTCCCCGTCTATGACTTTCGTATTCGTTGCCATGCCTATTTTGTGACTCCATTAACAACTTCATTACTAGAAACCAGACTTCGAAGTCTGATGCTTTTGCTATGATATTTTTTCTTATTTTTTTTGGAGAACCCTAGTAAACTTTCTGCTTGGTTATTGAGAGTGCACAGCAGAGATAACTTTTTTCCAAACTTTCTCAAGTAAAATAAGATACATAAGTCAAAGTATATAAATATTGTATAGTTTTTTTAGTTAATATTTATTTGCCATTAAATTTTATTTCAATTTTGTTATTTTATTAAAAATATTAAGTTTAGTTTATGCAAAATATTAAGACAATAATAAGTATATAGTTTCATTTCTTTAGAGCACATAGGAAATTTAGCATGTAAAGTATAAAATTGACAACATAGAGAGAAAAGAAAGCACGTCGGATATGTCGACCGAGTTATTTAAAAAATAACCTACAATAACGACAAAAATACGTTATAACTCAAACACTGAACCTATTGCGAATGGGTTCTTTGTATATTCGCCAAGTGTTTTCAGCTGCATAAAGAATTTTCAACCACTTCCCATGAGCTCGATTTTGTGTGACAGTGTATGAAATTTGTTTGTCGAAAGGCTATATGGGAGTTATATATAAATACCCTGTAGGAAATGTCTACAGTAAATCAGTATTGACTTACTATTGACATTGTCACCAATACTGTTGACCGACTATACCTATACTATTGACATTTAACATGTGTTTGTCATTGGAAATGAACTAGTGACATGGTCAGTAGTAAGTCAGTAGTTTTTAGATATAGACACAGCGTCGCATATATGGACACGGTCAGCAGTAAGTCAATAGCTTGTGGATATAGACAAAAGGTCACATATGTCACTTGTAAATTTTTTATAATTTCTTTTGCTCAAATTTTTTTCATTACCAATTAATTATTAATTACTTCTAATAACTTTAAACTCGCGTTTTTAACAAAATTTCTGTCTATTACCGCCAAAATATTTCTAATAAAAGAAAAATAAGAAGAAGCATGATCAGTTGGCTGTTAACATAACAAATGCTTCTTCATATTACATGATGTGTAGACAAGTTGTAGAAAATGTTGAGACATGTCGCCACAATAGTAGACAAAAGCGATACAACACCCCACATTTCCTTGAGGGTAAGATCAAAAGTTAATACCTGATTTTTTTTTTTTTTTTTTGTCTTAAGGGAACTGCCCCCATTCTCGATTTTAAATTTTCAAGATTTTTATTGAGATGGTAAATGAATACCAATGCATGTTAAGGTTTGTATCTTTACACATATATATTTGAAGATATAAAAGAGAAGAAAAATAATTTGCAAAATTTTGTTGTTGTTGTTTTGGTGATTAAAGAAAAGTCCTTTTTTTAATGGCGGGCATGACAACTCCTCACTAGAACATCGGAATCCGTAAATTCCAACGGTGTTAGAAAGAATATTGACTTCGCTCAAAAATTAACAAAATGGCGGACCTTTGAATTTGTTTTTTCTTTTTGGAAATTCGATTATTTTTGACCTCAAACTAAGTTAAAAGTTAGGAAGATCTTCACCGATTAGCCTCATCCTAGTTCATAAGATAGCTATAGCACTCCCAGAGAAACGTATCAAAATTTGGAACCGATTGGATTATTAGCTTTTGAATTATCGTGTCCGCGAAAAATCGCCAAAAATTCGTTTGAAGTTTGAGAATCACTCTTCCCTTCACTTGATATGATATATCTTAAAAAGTTCTTGATATGTTCATTTGAAATTTTCTAGGGACATTTATGAATTAGTGTAGGTTCAAATTAATTCAAAAAACAAACGGGTCGGCTGTGTTACTGGTCTTTACAAAAATTAGGGGGAACTGGGGAATGAATTGCCCTATCGGGAGATGATTATTGATTTTATATGGTCGGACAATATGATACCCCTCACTACTTTCTGTATATTCTACATATGTATCCTGAGAAACGTCGCATTTTCGAAGAAACGAACTAAATGTGCGATCTTTATCTATATGTAAACCGACTAACATCGATACCAACACATGTCATTCTGCAACCTATTCTAAATTTTGTAACTATATTTAAAGCAAACCGTACACACGCTTTTTGGCATGCGTCTCTGTTTTCAAATGTAATATCAATCAGGTACCCTTTTATTATTTGGTGTGCAATAAACATGGACGGACAGACGGGCCTATCCACCAGCCAGTTGAAATCACGACGGAGATCGACTTATTTAAAATAGAATTTCTTTCTACTACTATTGGTACTATTTTGAATTATAAATGGGATATATCAGTCCACGTTTTGGTATTTAGAAGGTTTCATATGTTAAAGGTTTTAGACGCATTTTCCCACCAGAGTGATGGCTATTTGGTCTATGCAGAAAAATATCAACTCAGCTCAATATTTTTCTAGAAGATCGATTATTCTCTCAATATAATAATTGTGGCCTTTTTGAAGGTTCTAACCACATATTTCCATCAAAGTGGAATTCCAGAGTTTTGTTCTATGGCGTATATATTTACTCCCGAAGGATATAGATCTCAGAAATTGGATGTATATCCAAGAGGAGTGATTGACCCTTAAATTAATACTAATTATATTGGTGTATATACCCGGATATGGGAGTTATACGTTAATATTTACAGGTGTCTGCCAACTCTGGTTTTGTTTAGTATTACCCGCATCACACTATAGTGTGTGTGAATAAAATAACCAAATTTGAATCTGATGGCGATAATGTTCACTCATTCGCAATAGAAGCCTGGATAAGAAAGTGGAGCTATTAACCTCTTACCGGTCAAGTGGGTGTAAATATTGAGATTACACGGTTTCAAAAAATTGAATTTTGCTTTTTATTTAATTCGAACCTACACTAATACTTCTTGTATTCCTATAAAATTGCCCTATAAAATTTAAAGTAAACATCTCAACAATTCATGAATATATAGCCGATATATTGTGTTTTCATGTTATTATGTCGAAACAGTGTTTTAACGAAAGGCTGGCACGATAATTCAAAAACTAATAATTCAATCGTTTCCTAATATTAACACGTTATTCCATACATACATAACTGTTGTAAAAGTAGGATAAATGCACTCGGTCAAAATCTTCCTTATTTTCTAAGAGGGTTTGTTGTCAAAAATAGAAAAATTCTCCAAAATTCAAAATTCCTAGATCCGCCATATTGTTAATTTTTCTGCGATGGTTATCATCTCAGTTCATACCAGAGCCTGTTTATACACTCTTTCGAATCACGTTAGTATTTTTGGATTTGGAGGTTCCAGTAGTAGGATATAATCCCCGCCATAGAAAAGAAGCACTTTTCTTTAATTACAATAAAAAAAAAACAAAAATAACAAAAAAAATTGTAAATTATTGAAGTCTTCAAATACATAGCTATGTATATATTCAATGAAATGCACTGGGGCGTTCCCTTAAGGGAACCCCACCCATTCTCGATTTTACTTTTTCAAGATTTTCAATGGGCTGGTAAATCAATACTGCTCCATTTTGTCTCACATTGTTTTTTGTAAACTTGTCCACTTATTACAAAACCTAAAAATGTGTCCTTGTGATATTGTAAAAACTATTTTATATAAAATATACCTAGATAATTTTCATCGCGTTATATTTATTTCCTTTTTTCTACAACAAAATTTAAGCACAACACTTCATCAATTTCATTTAGTTCAAGTTTTATTTATTTTTAAGCCTGATTATTACAAAAGGTGATTACATATTCCTTCCATTTAATTTACATAAAAATGCATTCTCTGTTTACAAACTGATAAAGCGATTTGAAGAGATTAACCCAAACTGCCCTTACATACACACGTAAGGGCAGTATGTGCGTGTTTGTGTGTAAAAATTGAAACAATAATCAATCCCAATGAATTACAAATAATTTTCTGTTTAATTCTCTCAGTCTATGTTCAGCATCGAACATAAATATGTAGAAAAAATATTTTAGGGATAAATGTTCATATTTGTGTATATTAAGCAATACAGGGTCAATGTATGACCATACCAATACATTGTAAAATGAGTTAAAACATGCGGAGCCAATTATAAATTTTCTACTACATTTTATTTTTTCAGCAAAGAAACTTAATTTCGAATGGCTTCTGTTTCAAAGTGATATCAATTTGCAATACATATTTTTTTCTAACACAAAACTTGTTTCAGTTTCATTTCCCAATAACTACACATGTGAGTGTCATGCCATATTCCCAAAAAAACAAGAAGTTAATTAATTTTTGCTACCATAAGAACTCAATAATTGTTTGTCATTATAATTGCTTACGGACAATTGAACATTTACAAGGCTATCAATTGTGTATTAATTGTTATGGCAAAACAATAATTGAAAATTTGTATAGAAAAAGAGGTATTGTAGAACTGGACCGACATTGTGATACTTTACACAACTACAACTGGGCTTATCGAGTTTTAAAAACCCACGCCTTGTAATGGTCCTTGAGAAAATATTGTTTAACCAGTGAGCGGAGCAGTATAGTCGGACGGGGCCGACCATATGATACCCTAAACAACTTCCAATATTTCGCGATATTTGCACCCTCTTGACCGACTAGAGGTCAAAAAGTATTACTAATATATCGTACAGCTCTTCTAATTATTTCTGCAGATTCCTTCACCGTGGGTTTTGTCGCGATGTTCGGCATTCAATTGTTGCCGATAGATCACGGAACATTTCAGAGTGATCATCTCTATATTTCCGTCCTCTAGTGTAAATATTTACATGTAACTCCCACATCCGAGTACATACAACAATATAATTTGTATCAATTTAAAGGTCAACCACTCCTCTTGGATATACTATCAACTTTTCGCGTCTATGTCCTTCAGGAGTAAATATTACGCTATAGAATACAAATTCTGTCATTTTTCACACAAAAGTCAAGGTCCATTTGAGCTGCTATATATTGAACGATCTTTATCAAAACAGCCAGGCCTTTTCTTTGGCCCGATCCCCTTGTCCATGTAAAAATTCGCGATGTTTGGGCCATAATTGCGGCCTCTGGAGCGATCAGAAAATCAGACAAAAATAAAGTTTTTGGTCCATTTCATCCCCTAAATATTAACCAATAGGGGATCTTCTTTGGCCAAAACCCATCATACATGCACAATTTCGTGAAGATTGGTCCATAACTGTGGCCTGTATCGCGTTTACAAATTATAGATCGACTCAGCTAGTCGAGATATGACGATCGGTATACTTAAAGGTGGGTCTAGGACTAATATTTCACGGCAACATAGTTGTGTAGAGTATAATAAATCCACGCCTTGTAATGGTCCTTCAGAAAATATTCTTTAAAAAATCCACGCCTTGTAATGGTCCTTCAGAAAATATTCTTTAAAAAATCCACGCCTTGTAATGGTCCTTCAGAAAATATTCTTTAAAAAATCCACGCCTTGTAATGGTCCTTCAGAAAATATTCTTTAAAAAATCCACGCCTTGTAATGGTCCTTCAGAAAATATTCTTTAATAAATCCACGCCTTGTAATGGTCCTTGAGAAAACATTCTTTAATAAATCCACGCCTTGTAATGGTCCTTGAAAAAACATTCTTTAATAAATCCACGCCTTGTAATGGTCCTTGAGAAAATATTCTTTAAAAAATCCACGCCTTGTAATGGTCCTTGAAAAAACATTCTTTAAAAAATCCACGCCTTGTAATGGTCCTTGAAAAAACATTCTTTAAGAAATCCACGCCTTGTAATGGTCCTTGAGAAAATATTCTTTAAAAAATCCACGCCTTGTAATGGTCCTTGAGAAAATATTCTTTAAAAAATCCACGCCTTGTAATGGTCCTTGAGAAAATATTCTTCAAAAAATCCACGCCTTGTAATGGTCCTTGAGAAAATATTCTTTAAAAAATCCACGCCTCGGAATGGTCCTTGAGAAAATATTTTTCAAAAAATCCACGCCTTGTAACGGTCCTTGAGAAAATATTCTTTTAAAAATCCACGCCTTGTAATGGTCCTTGAGAAAATATTCTTTAAAAAATCCACGCCTTGTAATGGTCCTTGAGAAAATATTCTTTAAAAAATCCACGCCTTGTAATGGTCCTTGAGAAAATATTCTTTAAAAAATCCACGCCTTGTAATGGTCCTTGAGAACATATTCTTTAAAAAATCCACGCCTTGTAATGGTCCCTGCGAAAATATTCTTTAAAAAATCCACGCCTTGTAATGGTCCTTGAGAAAATATTCTTTAAAAAATCCACGCCTTGTAATGGTCCTTGAGAAAATATTCTTTAAAAAATCCACGCCTTGTAAAGGTCCTTGAGAAAATATTCTTTAAAAAATCCACGCCTTGTAATGGTCCTTGAGAAAATATTCTTTAAAAAATCCATGCCTTGTAATGGTCCTTGCGAAGATATTCTTTAAAAATCCACGCATTGCAATGGTCCTTGAGAAAATATTCTTTAAAAATTCCATGCCTTGTAATGGTCCTTGAGAAGATATTCTTTAAAAAATCCACGCCTTGTAATGGTCCTTGAGAAAATATTCTTTAAAAATCCACGCCTTGTAATGGTCCTTGAGAAAATATTGTTTAAAAAATCCACGCCTTGGAATGGTCCTTTAGAAAATATTGTTTAAAAAATCCACGCCTTGTAATGGTCCTTGAGAAAATATTGTTTAAAAATCCAAGCCTTGGGATGGTCCTTGAAAAATGTTCTTTAAAAAACCCACGCCTTGTAATGGTCCTTGAGAAAATATTCTTTAAAAAATCCACGCCTTGTAATGGTCCTTGAGAAAATATTCTTTAAAAAATCCACGAATTGTAATGGTCCCTGAGAAAATATTCTTTAAAAAATTCACGCCTTGTAATGGTCCTTGAGAAAATATTCTTTAAAAAATCCACGCCTTGTAATGGTCCTTGAGAAAATATTCTTTAAAAAATCCACGCCTTGTAATGGTCCTTGAGAAAATATTCTTTAAAAAATCCACGCCTTGTAATGGTCCTTGAGAAAATATTCTTTAAAAAATCCACGCCTTGTAATGGTCCTTGAGAAAATATTCTTTAAAAAATCCACGCCTTGTAATGGTCCTTGAGAAGATATTCTTTAAAAAATCCACGCCTTGTAATGGTCCTTGAGAAGATATTCTTTAAAAAATCCACGCCTTGTAATGGTCCTTGAGAAAATATTCTTTAAAAATCCACGCCTTGTAATGGTCCTTGAGAAAATATTCTTTAAAAAATCCACGCCTTGTAATGGTCCTTGAGAAAATATTCTTTAAAAAATCCACGCCTTGTAATGGTCCTTGAGAAAATATTCTTTAAAAAATCCACGCCTTGTAATGGTCCTTGAGAAAATATTCTTTAAAAAATCCACGCCTTGTAATGGTCCTTGAGAAAATATTCTTTAAAAAATCCACGCCTTGTAATGGTCATTGAAAAAATATTCTTTAACAAATCCACGGCTTGTGGTGGTCCTTGAAGAAAATATTCTTTAAAAATCCTCGCCTTGTGGTGGTCATTGAAAAAATATTATTTAAAAATCCACGCCTTGTGTTGGTCCTTGAGAAAATATTCTTTAAAAAATCCACGCCTTGTAATGGTCCTTGAGAAAATATTCTTTAAAAAATCCACGCCTTGTAATGGTCCTTGAGAAAATATTCTTTAAAAAATCCACGCCTTGTAATGGTCCTTGAGAAAATATTCTTTAAAAAATCCACGCCTTGTAATGGTCCTTGAGAAAATATTCTTTAAAAAATCCATGCCTTGTAATGGTCCTTGACAAGATATTCTTTAAAAAATCCGCGCCTTGTAATGGTCCTTGAGAAAATATTCTTTAAAAAATCCAGGCCTGGTAATGGTCCTTGAGAAAATATTCTTTAAAAAATCCAGGCCTTGTAATGGTCCTTGAGAAAATATTCTTTAAAAAATCCACGCCTTGTAATGGTCCTTGAGAAAATATTCTTTAAAAAATCCACGCCTTGTAATGGTCCTTGAGAAAATATTCTTTAAAAAATCCACGCCTTGTAATGGTCCTTGAGAAAATATTCTTTAAAAAATCCACGCCTGTATTGGTCCATGAGAAAATATTCTTTAAAAAATCCACGCCTTGTAATGGTCCTTGAGAAAATATTCTTTAAAAAATCCACGCCTTGTAATGGTCCTTGAGAAAATATTCTTTAAAAAATCCACGCCTTGTAATGGTCCTTGAGAAAATATTCTTTAAAAAATCCACGCCTTGTAATGGTCCTTGAGAAAATATTCTTTAAAAAATCCACGCCTTTTAATGGTCCTTGAGAAAATATTCTTTAAAAAATCCACGCCTTGTAATGATCCTTGAGAAAATATTTTTTAAAAAATTCAGGCCTTGTAATGCTCTATGAGAAAATATTCTTTAAAAAATCCACGCCTTTTAATGGTCCTTGAGAAAATATTCTTTAAAAAATCCACGCCCGAAAAAATATTCTTTAAAAAAATCCAGTATTTAAAAATGTTCTCTAAAAATACTCCTTTGGGATATTTTTCAAAAATATGTTTTTTAAGTAGTCCACACCTTGCGGATAAAGAATTTGACCTTCAGATGCCACAGCTAATAGAATATACATTTATACAAAATTAAGATTTTGCTTTCCATAATTTCCGAAGAAAATTGAAACAAGAACTCCTTACTTAATATAACACTCAAAACGCAATGTAATTCCATGGCAATCCTTTATTTTTGTTCGTATTCATCTTTACGTGATACTGCACTTAACCCAATTATGTCCGTTAAATTTAGCACGACACACAAATAATTCATTGAAATGGAAAACTTGACATTGTTCAATCGGAAAAGTGGTCCAAAGAGATTTCTCATCATATATTTTCTTTGATGCTGGATTTCAGAGCACCAAAGTCACACGCACACACACACTAGCCATTTCAAGAATTTTATTTCTTTGGAATCGATTGAAATGGAAAAAAAGAGAAAAAGTAGCAGAACCGGAAAAAATAAAATAAAAAGATGTTGCAAATGTCTTTTGGTCTTGGAAAACAAGCTACGAAACTTTACAAGCGAACACACATACATGTGTATACTTAAGTATATATGTTGGTGGTTTTCTATTCATATTCTTTAGATGATTGAGGAAATAGAAATGTAAGACGTTTGGCAATGATGTAAAGATGTTACGTTTCGGATTCGAATGCTGATGGGGATGAGAAGATGACGATGATCTGAATGATTGTTTTCTTTCAATTTGATTTGTTTGCCAATGTAAATGGAACATTTAATGTGACTCTTGGCGATTTGCAACAGTTGATCTATTTTAAATGGCAGCAGATAAAGATTCGACTCGATTATACTCAATTTAATTTTTATAACAATTAAACTTTAAAGAGGATAGACAGTCATCTTGCAACTAATGCAATCATGTGGATAAATATTAGTTAAGGGGGAATAAGTCAGAAATGTGGATTCAATCAATTACTAAGAAATTAGAAAAATAACAAATGATACCGAATCATTGTTGGAAAATAGTTGAATTATAATAGTTGAAGTATCATCAAAGATACTTGGTATCTTAGCTCAACTACAATTCCCTAGGATATTTTTCCACACAAAGGTTAAATTTGCATATAACGTTAAACATAGGTACATGTTATGAAATACGATTTACTCTTATTTTTAGTGCTTCTAAACTCATTTTACAATAGATATGGATATATAACGTAATATCGGGACTTCAGAGGACAGCTTCATGTTTTCAGATAGCACCCAATATAATTTTGCTGCCGTGGTTAAAATGTCGAAATTTCGGATAGATATTCTAGGAATCTAGCAGCTAATCTAAAAAGCGTTTTGTATACGTTTTATAGTTTTGAAACAAGTACGAAGTAAAGTTACGTTCGAAAATAAATAAACAGTACTAATAATGTAATGTTCAACATTACGTATGTGTAACATGAGTAGATATCAATAACAATCATACGCACCATACAGCTTGGATTTATACGACACATTGTTGTTCAGAAATCGATTTTCCTTGCCTAAACCACAATTTGTTAACGATATTTATACCCAACACAACTATGTTGTCAGGGTATTATAGCTTTGTGCAGCCCCAAGAGTTTGTAACGCGGCGAAATATTGGTCCTAGACCCACCTTAAAGTATAGCGATCGTCATATCACGACTAGCTGAGTAGATCTAGACATGTGTGTCCGTCCGTCCATCCATTATAATTTGTAAACACGATACAGGCCACAGTTATGGACCAATCTTTACGAAATTTGGCATGTAGGATGGGTTCTGTCAATGAAGATAATTGATATAATTGATACCAATTATATTGTCGTATGTTCTCGGATGTGGGAGTTACACTTAAATATTTACAGGTGCTTACCTATCAGATATTATATAGAATCCCTCACCACACTAGAGAGCGGAAATATAACGCTGATCGATTTGAAATTTTGCATGGGGTTCCAGTTATGGTCAAGGACAGCGCTTGTTAAAGTGGACCGAAAATTTAATTTTTTGAAATTTAATTTTTTTAATAGGCCTCAGTAATAAGCCGATCATGACCATACAACCCACGCTGAAGTCAATCTGTACAAGTAATAAGAAGGGCTGTACTAAATATTAGTAATATTCGGAAAATGTGTCAGTGTATGGAAGATGTGCGGTTTACCTCTAATCGGGCAAGATGGTGCAAATGTCACGAAATATTTCTCAGACTCGGAATAAACTTCTTTAGAAAGTTAGAACTCCGTCGTAGTTGTGTAGGGTATCGTATGGTCGGCCCGTCCGACTATACTGCTCCGCTCACTGGTTTTATTTCGATATGGTATTCAATAAGAAGATTACTAAAATAAAAATAACGGCAAGGAAAGTAGTAAAGCTAGACGGGCCGACATTACTATACCCTTCACCACTTTGGGTATATTCAACAGATGTATCCTAACTGACGTCACATTTTTTAAGGACCATTAACATTAACCGACTTTGATCAATCCACAAACATGTCCTTTGTTTGTTACAATTTGACAAAAGAATTGACATAAACGTACCAAAACAAAAATAGATTTTTTTAATATTTGTGAATACATTTACGATTAAATTATAGCATTTATAATATATGCAAATAACTGGGCAATATTTCTCGATAATTATGATTTATGATCATTTGAAGTAAAATTTTAGATACCTTTTCGTACTTTTTTGTTCCTACCTGTGGCAATGTTTTCCAACTCTATCAATGAGAGAGAGAAAAAACTCTCAACATCAATCCCAATCACCAACAGTGTAAAACCCCGCTTAAATTACACTGACTTTAGTATGTTGTGCAAAATTTTGTCCCCATCGACAAAAGTTTGCCTTTTTGGTGCACCATTTACTTAAAATTGGACGAAAATATATATGGGAGCTATATATCTATATATGAACCGATTTCAACGAAACTTTAGACATTGTAGGTTATAGTAACTTCAGGGATTTAGTATTCAGCTATATGTAAATCGGAAACGATTTTTACAAATTACATCAGGGTTCGTTTTCGGCCAAAAAAATGAGCTGTGCCAAATTTCATCCAATTCGAATCATAAATCTACATAAATTATCAGTATTGACTCATGGTTTGGGTACCATATAAGGGCACGCCTAATTTTTCTGTAATTTGGAAATATTCATCAAAAGAATTGGGTCGGATTTGATATATTGGGTTCTCTTTGGGAAATCAAGTTTTTTTTTTTAATGTAGAAAATGTAAATGTTGTCTTTTATTAACAAATATGAGATATGAACATAAGTCTATTTCTTTATGAATAAAAACCTTAAATTAGAAGTCCCACACCTTAAATTAGAAGTCCTAAAACGCTTCTAAGTAATGTGGATCCTTGTCATTTATAAGTTTTAACACCAAAATAGATTTTCTTAGTACTGGTCATGCCTGTTAGTCGTCGGACGACGTAAAGAGCCCTTCCCGACATTGGCTTTAACAGCAGTAAAAAAACAACAAACCTGTATTATCAGAAAAACGTTAAATTAAGGGTAAAATATTTCCAATGATCCAACATGTTGAACAGACGTCATTTGCAAAAGTGAGATCGGGTCCGAAGAACCCAAATTCAAACGTTTTCAATCCAACGATAACCATTATTGCTGATGGAAACTAATTCAAAGCACAATGTGAAGCATTGTCGAGGAATTGTCATGGCATGGGTTGGCTTTAACTTGTGGGATGAAAGAAGGCTATTGTGAGCTTTGTAGGGTCATATCAATCGGTTTGGGTTGATAAGAATGTCTATACTGTAGAAGAAGTAATTTTAGGCAGGCTGTTTTTGTGACATTTTTATACCCTTCACCACATTGTGGTACAGGGTATTATGTCTTTGTCCATATGCTTGTAACAGGCAAAAGGAAAAGAGATAGACCCATGCTTCCTTTTGAGAATATGCATAGAATCACTTTCTAAGTCGATTTATGCATGTCCGTCCGTCCGTCTGTCTGTCCATGTTAAATTGTAAACAAAGTACAGGTCGCATTTATTATCCAAATTGGATGAAATTTGGCACAGCTCATTTATTTGGCCCTATTGAAATTGGGAAAAATCGGCACAGATTTAGATATAGCTCCCATATATATTTTCGTCCTATTTAAGGTAAATGGTGCACCGAAGTCCCTTTATATCCTTCGATTTGTACGAAATTTGGCATAGTGCACAGAATTGAGTCTAGAAAGATAAGTGGCAAGTTTTCGATTTGCACGAAATTTTTCATAGCGAACTGAATTATGTTTAGAACAATGTGTGTTAAATTTCGTGAAAATTGGTTCATATTTAGATATAGCTTCCAGTTTAGGTAAATAGTGCACCACAGTCCCTTTATATCCTTCGATTAGCACGAAATTCGGCATAGCGTACTGAATTGAGTCTAGTATGATGAGTGTTGCGAGAGTTTCGGGAAAATAGGTTCAGATTTCGATATAGCTCAAACATATACATATATTTTCGTCCGATATTACAAAAATGGTGCACCAAACTCCAAATGTTTGTCCGATTAACACGAAATTTGCAAAACGTATCATATTGAGACTTGAATGACGTTATTGTATTTTATTGAAATTGGTGCGGATGCAGGCATATGTATTTCGAACGGGTGTCTGATTAAGATTAATTTTTTAACAGTGCGGCGTACCGCATAGCGTGTATCAATTTTACTATAAATCGTTTTCCATAAATTTGTCCCATGGTACGCAGACGAATGAAATTAAATTTAGCATAGGTTACAGAAAGGCATGATAATGTTGCTTCGGGGGAAAATTGACATCTAATTGTAAGGATACATATGTACAATATACCCAAAGTGGTGAAGGGTATCACATAGTCGGCCCAGTCCGACTTTACTACATTCCTTACTGGTTTTAATTGTATCTTTACTGGATACTGCACGTCACTGTAGCTCTCATTTATAAGGTTGTTCCAAACTTCCAAAGTCTGCCCACAAATATGAATGTCTAGGGATTGAATATAGAAGGATCCCACAATGGCCCGAACCACTGGAATACCTATTGTGTATTAACATATGGTACGATATAACATATAGCATATTTTTGGCATCGTATGACCTTCGTAAATGTAATTCTGTACTATACCTTTATTTAATTTATCAAATAAAATTAATTATTATTAAAATTTAAAGAACCAATATGTATATACATCAGTCTTAAAAAAAATTTCAACTCAAGGAACCTTGTCACAAAATAATATCCTCAAGTTTTGTAATGCCTATCAAAAACCCGATGTTAATTCCTTTACTAATTTCTTTGTCTTGAAATTTGTTATTTTCTTAAAACAAACAATCAAACAACAACAAGAACGAAAAAGAACATACTGTTTAATAATCACTTAAGTCGTTTCTAGGACAAATTTTAATTTTGATTAATTTCACACGGGCATATTTAGACCGTACCGCATCTTTTTCATTATGATTATAAATAATGCGGTATTCATGGCAGGCACTTTACCTGACCGAGGCGTGAAAACAAACACAAAACCGCAAATTCTAATTACAAATACACGAACGCCGAGAACAAACAATGATAATGGAAGGGCAAAACGTGGTTATGGTGGCAAAAAGAATTTGAGTTTATTTTTTTATTTTGCAAAATTCTCCAAGTGACCTTCGGTCTAGATAAAAAAAAAAAACAAATGAGCTTAGACATAAAAAGAGAAAGATGAAAAACAAAAAAATTAATTCTTTACAAAAACCACAAAGTTATGCTATTATTATAATGAAATTAACATGTAGACAGGAAAATTCCTTCTAGCAATGAAAGTAATTTTAAAAGAAAATTATTCACACTTTTATGTTAGGGACTCGCGAGTAGACAAATTTTGATGAATATGTTTGGACATATTTCATTATATCTTAAACATGATGAAAATCATTATTGATTAATGCAAAGTGATGTCCTTGTCATTAGGAACATTAATACTGAATTTACTCATAGTAAATTGATGGGTATACTAAATGATAGATATTTCAAACCTATAATAATTGGTCATCAGTCATAACATATATTAGGAAGTTGTGAATACCTTAAAATCGAGGTATTTTATGGGAGTAGTGCCGAGTATAAACTACAAGCTTGGTTTTCCGTAATCATTTGATTATTAATACTTATTGTGTTTACGTATAGTTCCCATATAACGGTATCCCCAATATTCTGCCTTTTTTGGGATTTTGGGCACATTTTTGTACCTATATAGCTTTATAGCTTCGTGTAGATATCTCGACTAGCTGAGTTGAACTAGATATGTTTTAGGTAATGAACGGATAAAATTTACTTTATTATACCCTACACAACTATGTTGTCAGGGTATTATAGCTTTGTGCAGCCCCAAATGTTTGTAACGCCGCGAAATATTGGTCCTAGACCCACCTTTAAGTATACCGATCGTCATATATCGACTAGCTGAGTCGATCTAGACATGTGTGTCCGTCCGTCCCACAGTGGGTTAGAGTACCATGTTTTCTTGGATCAAATCAGGGAAGCTATGTTAGAATAATTTTTCTTTATTTTTCAGTTAATACCATTAAAATAAGTTTAAAAAAATGTTTTCTAAGTATATTTGAGTATAATTTTATTAAGTAGTGCAAATATCAGTGTAGGTATATAGTGGAAGGGGTACAATATGATAACTTAAACATTGGATTTTATACATCTTAAAGTTAATCATCCACATCGTCATCATCCGCAGGCAGGGATGGTCCGTATGACGAATTTTCAGGTTTTCGACTGTCAAAAGGTATAAACGTCGAAAACGTCATATACCTGTATAAAATGTAGTAAACGTCATTTATTTCAATATTATCACCATATACAGTAATTTTCAAGAACATATATTATTTTTACTGTATATCTGGCTATTCTATACTAGAAATGATAAAAATTCTGAATTTTTTTAACAAAAAAAATTTTGATATTCGATATGAATTTGAGGAAAGCATACGTTATTTCGAAATCGATAAATGTAAATAGCTATTTTATAAAAAAACATAATGGTTTTGAGTGGGTTTCCGACGTTTCTGACGTATGTATTATACGTTGGAAATGTATGTCATTTACGTCACTGTTTCTGACAGGCCATCTCTGTCCGCAGCATCACCAATTTCTGATAATTGTTCAATATGTAAAAGGACATTTGACACAATTTCGGGTCCGCGAATAAAAAACTTGTGCAAAGTGGTAGGCATATTATACCAAGGATACATATCAACAAAAAGTCGTCCTGTATTGTGTGCATATATTTGAAATTTTTCATTATTAATCTCATGGCCACTGGATACAGCTATAACCGACACGTGCATTTTTATTAAATTAACATATATTTTTGTTATTTCGGCAGATTTTTTTAGGGTTTTGTCATTCATTGTTTGAGCGCTCGAATTCATCATAAGCTTCGACGATTATAAAAAACAACGTTCGAACTTGTACCTATAAAAAAATGCTAATAAAGAACCATTTTACCCGACTACTTGAAACTGCACAACACAATCACTATTTGTCAAAACAATGAATATTATTAAAATAAACAAAAGCAAAATATTATTGTAACAAAGAATATTATTAAAAGAAACAAAAATAACAACAATAAAATAATTAGAAAAAATAACATGAAAAACAAGAAAACACAACACTCAACAACAGCACCAGCCACGAGATCAATGTGACTTTTAGCTAATTTGACTGCTGCAACACTTGTATTAAACAATGCATAGCTTCTAAAAGGCACAAAAGGGCAGCGTACAATTTTGCAATATAACACAGATTTATGTCCTCTTTAATATAAACCAAAAATTATGACACGAATGTGGACGAATAATAACTATTTATCCATTTAAAATATAAAAATATTAAGTTTTTTGGCATTTTCAATATAAATACCTAAACTTTAATCACTTCATTTCATACTCAAATGGAAGTATTTGCAAAATAACCTAAACTTTATGGTTCCGTTGAAAAATGTTTAACTTTTACAATACTTTTTAAAATAAATAAAATTTTCTACGGGAACGTTTTCACCTTTTTCAGCCTTTTTTGGCACAAAAACAAGTTTGACTTTGAAGTTTCACTACAAAAACACCAGACCACTTTTGACATTTATGGCGCTGGAATTTTATCACTTCTGAAATTTTCCAGTTGTGGTCAAGGACAACGCCTTACTTTCGGGGATGATTAAAATAATTTTGGGATGTAGTGGACCGAAGACTTAGTTTTTTGTGCTTTTTATACCAAATACTAAAATTTTGTCGGTTTTTCTGGTCGCTCCAGAGGCCGCAACAACGGTCCGAACATCGTGAAATGTTGCATGGAGAAGCGGATCGGGCCAAAGAATAAGCATGCCTGTTTGGAGAGAGATCGGTCAATATTTAGCGGGTCAAATGGACCCTGACTTTTGTGTGAAAAATGACACAATTTGTATTCTATGGCGTATATATTTACCCCTGAAGGACATATACCCGAGAAGTTGATATTATATCCAAGAGGAGTGGTTGACTTTTAAATTAAGACTAATTATATTGTTGTATGTGCTAGGATGTGGGAGTTACACCTAAATATTTACATGTATCTCCGTATTCGTATATTATTTAGTAACCCATTATCACTTGGGAGAGCGGAACTATAGCGCTGATCGCTTTGAAATGTTCCATGAGGTTCCAGTTATGGTCAAGGACAACGCCTATAATTTTCGGTGATGATCAGATAATAATTTTGGAATGAAGTGGACCGAAAACTTAATTTTTTGTCTTATTTTCAAGTCGATATATAGACCTCAAATGAAAGCCGAACATCACAACACAACCCACGGTGAAGGGAATATGGACAATAGATGTACTGAATACACGTAATATTCGGAAAATATGTCAGTGTGAGGAAGAGGTGCTGTTTAACTCTAAAAGGGTGCAAATATCACGAAATATTGCCCAGTATCGGAATAAACATCCGCAGAAAATTTGAGTTCCGTGGTAGTTGTGTAGGGTATCGTATGGTCGGCCCCGTCCGACTATACTGCTCCGCTCACTGGTTGTACCTATATAGCTTTATAGCTTCGTGTAGATATCTCGACTAGCTGAGTTGAACTAGATATGTTTTAGGTAATGAACGGATAAAATTTACTTTATTTTTATCTATGTTTCTGTTTGCTATAGAGACCACATCTTACGCTGAGTATCTGACCAAGGAATAACATTACAGTTTTGATGAAGATCGGTCAATATTTAGCGGGTCAATTTTTTTGGTGTAAAATTACAAAATTTCTTTTCTATGGCGTATATATGACGATCATATCTGGTGTCCAATCATTTATTTAGGGTCAAACGAACCAAGACTTTTGTGTGTAAAATAATCAAATTTCAATTGTATGGCGTAAATGTGTACTCCGGAAAAACATGATTCCGAAAATGTGCCGGGGTAAGAAATGGATATGTTGACCTCTCGATTAGGAGGTTGAAAATATCGCGAAGTATCGCCTACGCTCGGAATATAGATACAGAATATTAGAGAATTATGATACCTGTCCGATCATATCTGGTTTTAACTGAGTTGGCTAAAATATATTGTGGATTTTTAGCCATATTTTGGGTTTTCCGATTTCGTTAACGATTTTCAAAGGATTTGAATGTAATTTGGTATTTTGGTTCTTAATCTAGTCCATCAAACAGAAGCTATATCTAAACCTGAACCGATGTAAACAAAATAATACCCCTCGTGCGAGGTAAACAATTTGGATATTTGATGCAAAATTTGGATGATAACGGACATCCTTCTAAATCTGAACCGATTTCAAAAATGTCGTTTAAAGGTTAATCCCATATTTTAAGCATTTTTAACCATACACATATTGGGACTTAAGTACATTATTTTGTAATATATTTTTATACCCTACAAAACTATGTTGTCAGGGTATTATAGCTTTGTGCAGCCCCCAAAGTTTGTAACGCCGCGAAATATTGGTCCTAGACCCACCTTTAAGTATACCGATCGTCATATCTCGACTAGCTGAGTCGATCTAGACATGTGTGTCCGTCCGTCTGTCCATTATATTTTGTAAACACGATACAGGCCACAGTTATAGACCAATCTTCACGAAATTTTGCATGTAGGATGGGTTCTGGCCAATGAAGACCCCTATTGTTTTTGTTAAAGATCGCTTAATATTTAGGGGATGAAATGGACCAAAAACTTTATTTTTGTCGGTTTTTCTGGTAGCTCCAGGGTTCGCAATTATGGCCCAAACACCGCAAATTTATGCATGGAGAAGGGGATCGGACCAGAGAATAAACAATCATGTTTTGATAAAGATCTGTCAATATTTACCGGGTCAAATGGGCCCTGACTTTTGTGTGAAGAATGACAAAATTTGTATTCTATAGCCTATGTATTTACCCCTGAAGAACAAAGACCCAAGAAGCTGATAGCATATCCAAGAGGAGTGCTTGACCTTTAAATTGATACCATTTATATGGTCGTATGTACTCAGTTGTGGGAGTTACACTTAAATATTTACAGGTGCTTACGTACTGATATTAATTAGTAACCCATTACCACACTAGAAGGCGGAAATATAGCTCTGATCGCTTTGAAATTTGAAATCATGATCGGTCAAGGACCGATCATGATTAGATAATAATTTTGAGATGAAATGGACCGAAAATTTATTGTACCCTAAACAACTATGTTGTCAGGGTAACGCCGCGAAATATTGGTCCTAGACCTACCTTTAAGTTTCGTGATGTCTCAGATAACTAGTGGTACATAGGTACATTCCACAACATATTTCACCACCTCAAAAATAGAACCACGAAGTAAATGTGAGAGTTTCATTATACGAAATATTATAATAACGCAAAATTTTGTTAACTTCTCAGGAATATTCAATTTCGATGATAGTTGTGTAGGGTATCATATGGTCGGCCACGTCCGACTATACTACTTTCCTTACTGGTTAAATATATGATTAAGTGCTTAATTACATGAGTTAATGCAAATTTCAAATGTAGGGCCTCTCTTTGTACTTCTAGACCAGAACCATGTTTCAGCTTCTGATTTTATCACGACGGGCGACTTATGGAAGCTATGCTTACATCTGCACCAATTTAAATAAAACGCAAAAACGTCATTCAAGTCTCAATTTGATAAGTTGTGCAAAATTTCGTGTCAAACGGACAAATATTAGAAGTTTGGTGCACCATTTATTTAAAATCGGACGAATATATATATATATATATATATGTGGGAACTTTATCGAAATCTGAGCCAATTTGCACGAAACTTGACACACATCACTCTTGACTTATTTCGTTACGCTATGCCAAATTTTGCGCAAATCGAATAGTACTTTGGGCACTATTTACATAAAATCGGACAATAATGTATATGAGAGCTATATGTAAATCTGAACCGATTGCCCCGAAACTTAGTAGTATATTCTAGACTTAACTCAGTACGCTATGCAAAATTTCGTACAAAGCGGAAGTTATATAGGGACTTTGGTGTACTATTTACATTAAATCGGACGAAAATATATCTAAATCTGAACAGATTTCCACGAATCTTAGCACACATCAATCTAGACTCAATTCTCGTGCCAAATTTTGTGCAAATCGAAGGGCATATAGGGACTTTGGTGTACCATTTACCTAAAATAGGACGAAAATATATATGGGAGCTATATCTAAATGTGAACCGATTTTCACGAAATTTAGACTTAATTCAGTACGTTATGCCAAATTTCGTGAAAATCGAAGGATATATAGGGACTTTGGTGCACTATTTACCTAAAATATATATGGGAGCTATATCTAAATCTGAACCGATTTCAATAAGGTTCATCTTTGGGCCAAATAAATGAGTTGTGCCAATTTTCATCCAATTACACCTGTATTTTGTTTACAATTTAACATGGACAGACGGATAGACGGACGGACGTGTATAAATCGACTTAAAAAGTAATTCTGTGCCTATTCTCAAAAGGAACCATGTGTCTATCTCGTTTCCTTTTGCCTGTTACAAAGATATGCACAAAGACACAATACCCTTATCCACAGTGTGGTGAAGGGTATAAAGAAAGGCGTGCAGGAGTGTGTGTTTCCACCACTGTACATCACTGAATTTGCTGCTATATTTTAATATAAATCACTTCAGCATACAACGTAAATCGTTAGGTGGGGCACAACTTGTCATACTATCCGCAATGGGGCTAGAGACTGTGTCAACATATGGACATACATTGGAAACAGTCGATCATGTAACATTTATATGGGGTCTTTGTAAAAATACGGAGTTATATGGAACATTTTCTTTGAAGAATATTTTTTAGTTAGTAAGAACAAGGAATTTCACATTAATTGGGAGTGAAAATTACACTAAGACCTTTAAAATATCGAAAATGGAAAACTGGGCTTGTAACTCGAATACACCAAAATCGTGCGATTTGATACATACAATCTATATTAAAAACTATCTATAAAGCCGTTTTTATTCACCAGGAATCTAATATGCCAAATTAGGTGTAAGAATCTTCAATATGCTCAACATTGTTTGTGTCCTTGGATATATGAAGACTATGTCAACTGATGGGCCTAAATCGAAAGCCGTTTTTATTCAACAGATATCTAGAATGTCAATTTACTGTCACTTTGGGGCGAGAAACTTCAAATTGCCCAACCGTGTTTGTGTCTTTTGATATACGGGGACTATGTCAACTGATGGACCTAAATCGAAAACCTTCTGAAAAAATGTTTTCACCATACGGCAACCTGCAAGGCCAATTTACAGCCATTTGGATACGATTTTTCTACCAAAATTGTTGAATTGCCAAAAAATCGGCCCTCAACGAACACGGAAAGTCAAAATAAAGGCACTTTATTGGAAAAATGTGACTAAACTTTCAAAATTCCTTTCTATTGGCCATATATTGACCCGGAATGTCAATTTACTGTCAATTCCGTTCAAAATGTGAATAAACCTTTCAATATACTGAAAATTGGGCGGTATCTTTATGTGCGGACTATTTCAAAACATGAAACGATATTGAACATTATTTGCACATATGTAGATTAGACTCCAAGATCCGCAATGCCAAATTACAAACATATCGATGGGAATATGCGGCTGAAATCTTCAAAATACCGACAATGAAGCATCATCATATGTACGGGATATGTAACAATATGGGACCATATTACACATGTTCTGTGTACAAGCTATAGGGGGATATGTCAAAACTTGGCCATATATTTAATGTTTTGTGAAAAAAATATTTTCGACATTATGTGACATTACAGTCACTTCGGTGTGAAAATTCCTATAAAACAAGATCTATATAATAGTTCATTCAGAAAGACCAGGTGATATCTAAAAGTGGAAAAACAATTATTTATTAAAATAAAATCACATTTACATTACATTTCCTTGTGCTCGTACAAACACTTTTGACAGGAAATGTAGATATAGGGTTGTGTATTCATGAAATTCGTCTTCTGGATGACCTGATATTTGGGCCATGCTGTAAAACAACCAAAAAAGAAGGGTCTTCATACTAGGTGAATGTCAAACCAAAAACCCGTAATAACAAATTACTGCCACTTCGAGAAACTGCCACTGAAAGATTCAAAATACGGATGGACCTTCCGATGTGGAAATATCGAACATTTTCTGAAAATTAAAGTAACGGTTATATCACGAAAATACCAAAAATTGGGCTGTACAGGTGTTTGAGGGCTATGACAAAATGTACTGACATATCTCATTTACGAAACCAAACATCCTAGCAGTAGTAGCAATGTGTGTTTTGGAAGCAACTTAATATATAAACCTCCCTCTAAAAATATGCAGCCCCATTGAACGTTAATATAAAATAGAAAAAATACAGATAACGATATCACTAATTTAAATCGTAGACGTCGACGATGATTAACTAAATAAAAGAAATCTCCACACACAATCGACACGGTTCATGATGCTGTACTTCAGTATAATTGCTGATGAAATCCTTGATTTTGTGTTAAGTGTCGGAGGTATTTAACTGTGGCAAGTAGTATACCACATTTTTACCCAGCCACCAAGATAAAAGAGCCTTAGTGGGCTGCCTGAATTAAACCTAACCAAAGACAGATGCAGTCTGGAAGGCAAACATTCAAACGGAACATCTAAGGAAAATTAGAGAAAAAAGGAATATTGCGTCCCTTTTCACATTAGAACACGGCTACCACCGGCATACCGCTTTATATAGCCAACCAGCCAGCCAGCCAATTGGCACACCATTCATCCCTAACCCATAGAACCCTAGAAAGAAGACTAGTCGAATTGAAGATGTTGTACTCGACTAAGCATTCTTCCTAGCAAAGGACATCAAGAGCATTAACATCAAGTACACACAAATACTCTAAATGAGTCTCTAGTGAACACAAAACGAAACCTACAAAAAAAAACACAGATCTCTCATACATATAAATAGTATTTGAAGTGGGCGAATGGATGAGTGTGGGTGTGCATCTGTGTTTCAGTGTTTGGTGTGGGTTGGGGAGTGAAGACCACACATTAAGGCGGAAACCAATGTAAGAAAAAAGAGCCCCAGCTCCATGTTCAATGTTGTCCGTGAATTGCTTCATCCAATTTACACGTCTCAAGGCATACCATCCGAAGGCAAACATCATCTTTCGACAGTCAGTCAATCAGCCAGTCACAGCAACCATTCGTACGTACATATACGATACAACCTCTCAGTCATGTATGTATTTTGGGGTTTCTTTGACAAGGTTGCATTATTGGGGATGGTTTGTTCCGTCTTCCTTTTGATTTTATTATTTGTGCTTAATTTATTTTCTGCTGTGTTTTTTCTTCTTCTTCGTATGAAATCAAGTGTCAACAGTAGGCAAACCAAGATATACAACCTACTAATGAGTAACGAAACGTTAGGCATGTATATGGGCCTTCATAATTGTTATATGCACGAGTATATGTCACGTGATTCGACAGTGGATCAATTAACTTAATTTGAAGAAATGGAAATAGCTGTTCTAGAATTTTCTACTATAAAAATTTTCATCAATTAAACAAATAACGTGCTTTTGAAGGCAACATTCTGTTATCATATGAGAAAAAGATCTGCAGCATAAAAACCCAATGGGGAAAATACCATATTCGACTTGATTATAGCCAAAACCACTTTAAATATATGCAAGGGGTGCTCCTGAGATTCGTATTGTAATAACATTGCCAAATTTGTATAAAGTGAAAGTTGAGTTCTGGTACTAGTTTGCATACTTGGAAAAAATTAAATTCAAAATTAACCAGTGAGCGGAGCAGTATAGTCGGACGGGGCCGACCATACGATACCCTACACAACTACGACGGAGTTCTAACATTCTAAAGAAGTTTACTCCGAGCCTTGGAAATATTTCGTCATATTTGCACCCTCTTGCCCGATTAGAGGTCAACAGCACATCTTCCACACACTGACATATTTTCCGAATATTACTAGTACTCAGTACAGCCCTTCTTATTATTTGTCCAGATTGACTTCGGTGTGGGTTGTATGGTGATGATCGGCTTATAACTGTGGCCTAAAATTGAAAAAAATTAAGTTTTCGGTCCACTTCATCCCAAAATTATTATCTGATCATCACCGAAAATTACAAGCGCTGTCCTTGGCCATAACCTGAACCCCATGGGAAATTTCAAATCGATCAGCGTTATAATTCCGCCCTCTAGTGTGGTAAGGGTTACTATATAATATCTGAATACGTAAGCACCTGTAAATATTTAAGAGTAACTCCCACATCCGAGAACATACGGCAATATAATTGGTATGAATTTAAAGGTCAGCCACTTCTCTTGAATATACTATCAACTTCACGGGTCTATGTCCTTTAGGTGTAAATATATACGCCATAGAATCTAAATTTGGTAATTTTTCACACAAAAGTCAGGGTCCATTTGACCCGCTAAATATTGACTGATCTTTATCAAAACAGGCATGCGTATTCTTTGGCCCAATCCCCTTCTCCGTGCCAAATTTCACGATGTTCGGGCCATTATTGCGGCCTCTGGAGCGACCAGAAAAACCGACAAAAATTTAGTATTTGGTCCATTTCATCCCCTAAATATAAACCGATCTTTCCCAAAAACAATAGGGGTCTTCATTGGCCAGAACCCATCCTACATGCAAAATTTCGTGAAGATTGGTCCATAACTGTGGCCTGTATCGTGTTTACAAATTATAATGGACAGACGGGCGGACGGACACACATGTCTAGATCGACTCAGCTAGTCGAGATATGACGATCGGTATACTTAAAGGTGGGTTTAGGACCAATATTTGGGGTCTTCATTGGCCAGAACCCATCCTACATGCAAAATTTCGTGAAGATTGGTCCATAACTGTGGCCTGTATCGTGTTTACAAATTATAATGGACAGACGGGCGGACGGACACACATGTCTAGATCGACTCAGCTAGTCGAGATATGACGATCGGTATACTTAAAGGTGGGTTTAGGACCAATATTTTGCGGCGTTACAAACTTTTGGGGCTGCACAAAGCTATAATACCCTGACAACATAGTTGTGTAGGGTATAATGACAGTTTTAAACGACTTCGATGAGGATTTCCAGTGAAAAATTTTAAATTACCGTTAGTGGACCAATATTGAAAAGTTTCTACAAAAATATGTTCCACCATTCAAGAACCCGGAAAGCAAAATTAGAGACACTTTGGTGAAAAATACGGCTATGCAGGATAAACTTAACTGGCACAAGGTCAGCAGTTAAAGTCGAAGAGGATCTCTTGGTGTCCTTTAATACCGAACGAGGATTCAGACAAGGTGACAAAGGTGAACCGAAATGGCACTCTGTACACCAAACAACACATATTACTCGTCTACGCGGTGGACATCGACATAATGGGTAGAACATTGCGAGCGGTAATAGCTACCTTTGAACAAAGTGAGAAGGAGTCTGACAAAGTGGGTCTGGCAGTAAACGGCGAGAAGACAAAGCTGATGGTATCAACGGGCCAGACGTCCAGTAGTCTCGAACCAACTGTGGAACATGAAAACAAGAGCTTCGAAGTAGTCAAAGATTTTATATACCTTGGTACCGTCATAAATAAAACTAATGGCATCAGTTTTGAAATTCCGAGGAGAATATTGTTGGCCAACAGATGGTCTAAGTAAGCAGTTTTGAAACAAGGCCACCTCTCGCTAGGCCAAACTCATACTCTACAAGACACTGATGGATGGATCTGAAGCATGTGTACTTGCGCAAGCAAATGAGCCAGCTCTTGGGCGGTTTGAGAAAAATTTTATGGGCCGATCTGCGTCGACGGTGAATATCGCCGTCGAATGGACCATGAGCTGTACCATATATTCTCCGACATCGACGTAGTCAGACGCCCCAGCTCAAAAGGCATATAAAAGCGAACCAGTTTCCTAAGCTCGGCTTATGGTATAACCGTTCTATCACAAGCCAGCTAACTAAATATGTTGGTGGTAATTTTCTGCTAAAACTATGAAAATACCTGCAATAGACGTTGATCTTTATGTGGGGGTTAATGTCAAAACATGGACTCATGTTGACAATTTTGGATACACGTATTTTCCCCCTTTCAAGAATCCAGGCGCTAAATTACAGCCAATTCTGAAAAACTATGTCTCAACATGGACCTATATAGGCAAGAAGCAGGAATGACACATGACAGTCACTAACACCTAACAGTATATTAAAATTGGGCGAAGCCTGTTTATGGAGGAACATATATGGGACATTTTCAGCACATATATATGTCAGCCTCCATGAAACTTCAATGCCAAATTAAAGGCAAGTCGGTGGGAAAAAAAAAATTCCAAAAATGGAGCAGTACGTACCCCTTAAGAAGCCAAAATATTAAATTGCAGTCAATTCGGTTAAAATAGCCGTTATATGGAAGATATACATAAATATGGATGGCTATGGTTAAAAAAAAGAGTCAAAAATTATCACATAGCCGAAGAGTGGCCTGATATTAATAATTTTCGGCAGGCAGATGTGAATCAGATATTAATAATTTTCGGCAGGCATATGTGAAGCCTTTTAGGTTGAAAGCCGTAACCTAACTCGCCAAAATACCGAAAATACTATTATTTTATAGATTTCATAAATATTTGTATGTTCATTTCAAAATTGATATTGTTAAACTGTTTTTTCGATTTCCTGACAAATATTTGCTGTGGTTGCGTATACGTAACGACAGTAGTTATACGCACCAGGGAGCTGTGAATGAATTAAATGAAGGGGTAAAATGTATTTATATGACATAAATTGAGTAAAATCCCATTTAGTCCTTATTGGGATAAAGTGTCAGTTTTATTGAAAAACAAGTGAGGCGTATGTGTATCTTGTAGAATAGAATACCGCAATTGGAATCGTATATAGACACAAGACTTCCGTATTGTTACTATAAATAACATGAAATTTCTGCATGTCTTTTTGAAGGTATAAACATATACTGGCAGATAAAATTCATACAGGCGGAAGTAAAGTGGTTTATATATGGTAGAACATTATTTTTGATATGATAGAACATTTGATTTTTGATTATGAGAATAGAAAAAAAATTGCTGAAATTGTGAAGGTTTTTATAAAATCGAAGAGTTTTTAAGATTATTTTGTAGCCTCTATAAAAGTTTCATGTGGTATAACCGCTTTGTGTGTGACTTCTCTTTAGACCAAATGAAAGGCCCCAATGCCAATTTTCAAATTATATAAAACTCTTTATGTGTCATCAGACTCACTTTCTAAGTCGATTTATGCATGTCCGTCCGTCTGTCTGTCCATGTTAAATTGTAAACAAAGTACATGTCGCATTTATTATCCGAATTGGATGAAATTTGGCATATGTCATTTATTCGGCCCAAAGACGAACCCTATTGAAATTGGGAAAAATCGGTTCAGATTTAGATATAGCTCCTATATCTAATTTCGTCCGATTTACTGTAAACAGTCTATATATATCTTTCGATTTGCACGAAATTTGGTACAGCCTAATGATTTAGGTCTAGAATGATGTGTGTTAGATTTCCTGAAAATCGGTTCAGATTCAGATATATCTCCTATATATTTTCGTCCGATTTTATGTAAATGGTGCACCAAAGTCCCTATATATCTTTCGATTAGCACGAAATTTGGCACAGCGAAATGAATTAGGTCTAGAATGATAAGTGTCAAGTTTCTTGAAAATCGGTTCAGATTTGAATATAGCTCCCATATTTATTGTCGTCCGATTTAAGGTAAATGTTGTACCAAAGTCCCTATATATGCTTCGATTTGCACGAAATTTGGCACAGCGTACTGAATAAAGTCTAGAATGATGTGTGTTAAGTTTCGTGAGATTCAGTTCAGATTTAGATATAGCTCCGATATATATTTTCTTCCGATTTAATGTAAATGGTATACCAAAGTCCCTATATATATTTCAATTTGCACGAAATTTATCATAGTGTACTGAATTAGGTCTAGAATGATGTGTGTTAAGATTCGCGAAAATCGGTTCAGATTCAGATATAGCTTCTATATATTTTTTCGTCCGATTTAAGATAAATGGTGCACCAAACTCACAATTTGTTGTCCGATTGACACGAAATTTTGCACAACTTATCAAATTTTGACTAGAATGATGTTGCATTAAATTCATACAGGCGGAAGTTAAAGCGTTTTATGTATCGATCCCTTATGAGAATAGGAAAACATTTCTATAAGACCCTAAAGCGTTTTATAAATTCGGTGAGTTTTTTAGGATTTTTTTGTATTATTATTATTTTGTAGCCTCTAAAAAAGTTTCCTGTGGTATAACCATATTATGAGTGTGAGTTCTCTTTTTGAAAGCGAGAATTATGGGACCCCTTAAATTGAAATTGATAAAGTTGATACATTTTGGGGGAAACATTTTCCACCCCAGGAGAACCTGGAAAATCAAAATAGAACAAATTCGGTTGGAAAACGTATCCAAAATACCAAATAATGAGCGACACCACTATATGAGGGCTGCCCTGAAACTTGGGCCATTATTAATATTAATTTTTGGTAGAGAAAGAACTTTTTGGTTTGGGAAAAATTACACCCGTTTGTTTTTCAGACTCCCCAAAAATTTGCGATGCAGTTAATGGCTGAAATGGGTAGAATTTTGCACTGATATTTTATTGGGTCGGGAAATAATTATTTCAATGGATGGTATCAAATCATACCATGTTGGAGAATATAGGTTTATATAATTGTTCATATTTGGTTACTTTGAGTCACTGTTCCCAATCTTATAGCCTAGACAGACGACAGCCTTAATTTGCATTAACAGCCTTAATTTGCATTAACAGCCTTAATTCAAATTAACTTGTACATTATCCTCATTTTTAATGCACAAAATCAAACTGAATTTATACTGAATTAACCAATTTCAATATGGCAATGCTGTCGAAAATCAATTAATTGTTGTCAAACTTGTTTACGTTTATAAAAATAAAAGTTATAAATAAAAGCAAATTTAGACATTTTTTTCAAATTGGGAGCTGTATTGCTAACATCATAGCTGCTATTCTTCCTTTATGCCTTGTATCTATTTCATAAGGATCTAATCCCGAAAAATATTGGAAACAAATGCCAAATGTTATACCTACACACAGACAAACAATTGTTTTGAAACAAAAAACAGTTTTGTAAATGCAGAAACTCTAGTCTGTCAGGGGTAAAAATTAATTCAAATTAAGAAATATTTAATGCAAATTAAGGCTGTCGTCTGTCTATGGTATTACGTAAATTGACAGGTAATATAACTTCATTGCCATAAAATGTGGGCTATGTTCATAAATTAAATAAGCTTAATTTCATTTGTAGTTATTATACTTCTTCTCCTTCGTATCAATAAAAATTCTAGGTAAATTTCCAAAGGAAAATGGAACTAAATTTAAGTTAGTTACGATTAAATTTCAATTGAAATTTAATATCGTAATGAAAATTATATTCAAATGGCAGCACTTCAGGAATTTCTTCTCAGAAAATGTAATTAAATGTAATACCACCACCCACATAACAATTGACAATTTTAGTGAAGTAGCAGAAATATATAAGTATGGGCATAATAAAGCAATTATATTTAATATTATGCATTCTCAATTGAACTATTTATATTACAAAAGTATGTTCCGTATAGACACGTAAAAATTTAATAAGTGGAACCCGCATAAACTACATCTTATCACATGTATGTATATTAACCTGAAACCAAGGAGTAGGTGTTCTGTAAGAGATCCGAGAGTCTATGAAAAATTTGGACATTTTTATTTGGTATTGCAGGCCTATACAATAATATCATGCAATGTCTATTAATATCATGCAATGTCTTTCCTAATCGAGCCACTTTGTTGTCCTCTAAGGCTAGGGTTGGTAAAAATATAGAATGTGTATAGTTTTGATATGGATCAAATCGGACACTCCAACTCATAATATCGGATTTGCAAATTGAGAACATCTTCGAATTGATTTGATCTGCCAAATTTCTATTGGTATATTATTTTTGAAATGATGACTATTTGTTAGGGAAGTACTAGAGGAAGTGGATCGATGCGTCTCCTCTTCGGATTTGCTTCAGGATGAAATTGGACATTCATTTTAGATTTACAAGCTTTCAATAGGCAGCATTTTCAAATATAAAACATGATTGGTTAAAATATTAGGCTGTTCAAAGTTTTTATTTTTAAATATTTTGAGCAATATTATAAAATTATTTTGTTGAAACATTTTGACCAATTTGTAGGGAAATTTGTAATGGACAGATACTTCCCACCTTCGAACAATGTGTTAAGGTTGGATCGAATCAGCGCAACAGTCAATGACACACATAAACGAACATTTGTAAATCGAGACTACAACCAGTGAGCGGAGCAGTATAGTCGGACGGGGCCGACCATAGGATACCCTACACAACTATCACTGAACTCTAACTTTCTACTGATGTTTATTTCGAGCCTGGGCAATATTTATGATATGTGCACCGATTAGAGGTCAACAGCACCTTTTCTTTACACTGACATATTTTCCGAATATTACTAATATTCAGTCCTTCTAATTACTTGTCCATATTCCTTTCGCCGTGGGTTGTGTTGTGATGTTCGGCTTTGAATTGTGGCCTATAGATCGACTCGAAAAAAAAACACAAAAAATTATGTTTTCGGCCAATTTCATCCCAAAATGATTATGTGATCATCACCGAAAATTATAGGCGTTGTCCTTCACCATAACTGGAATCTCATGGAAAATGTCAAAGCGATCAGCGCTATAATTCCGCCCTCTAGTGTGGTAATGGGTTACTAAATAATATCACAGTACGTAAGCACCCGTAAATATTTATGTGTAACTCCCACATCCGGATACATACGATTGGTATCAATTTAAACGTCAACCACTCCTTTTGGATATAACATCAACTTCTCGGGTCTAAGACATTCAGGGGCAAATATATACGCCATAGAATACAAATTTTGTATTTTTTTCACACAGAAGTCAGGGTCCATTTGACCCGCTAAATATTGACCGATCTATATCAAAACAGGCATACTTATTCTTTGGCCCGATCCACTTCTCCATGCAAAAAATCGCGGTGTTTGGACCATAATTACGGCCTCTGGAGCGACCAGAAAACCCGGCAAAAATAAAGTTTTTGGTCCATTTCATCCCCTAAATATTAACAGATCTTTTCCAAAAACAATAGGGGTCTCCATTGGCCAGAACCCATCCTACATGCAAAATTTCGTGAAGATTGGTCTATAACTGTGGCCTGTTTACAAATTATAAGGGACAGACGGACAGACGGACACACATGTCTAGATTGACTCAGCTAGTCGAGATATGACGATCGGTATGCTTAAATGTGGGTCTAGGACCATTATTTCGCGGCGTTACAAACTTTTGGGGCTGCACATAGCTATAATACCCTGACAACATAGTTGTGTAGGGTATAAAAAGCATGGAGTCTAAATCCAATATTCAGATCAGGCACATTTTTTCATAGCAAAGTATACACACTTCATTACACCATCATTAGCCATAATGCTAAAGGTACACAAATCTACAGTCAGCAGTTCGGTAAATCTCACATCATACTGAACTCATTACACGTGTATCTAAATTGACGCTTTCACCATCTTCATAAAATCATAGAATATTCTTAAAGTACAAAAACACATATATATGTGTATGTATGTTCCTGCTAAACATATCTGTATATTTTCCGGCATTTACAAACATATTTGTTCAGATGTCTATATTTCTGTAACACAAGACACAAGCTAAATAAATTATAACACTTTCTATCCAGTTCCCACCCAAGAAAAACCAATAGAACGACCCCACATCTAAGGACCACTCAACACAAAACAGAATACATAAAAATCGTCATAATTTCCATCAACATTTTGACAGACAGTTTTATAAAGAGAAGGCAACAAACCGAAAGAATTCTCGGGAGGAACAAAAATAGACAATGTTTCGGGAATACAACAGGCCTACAAAAACAAACACGATGGCAAACAGTTAATTTTGTTAATTTACGCCGCATGTTGTAGGAAATTAAGTGCAATTGCTTGAATTTAATTTCATGCAAATAAAACTTTTGATTAGAATACTCCTGCTGTTCTGCTCCTGCCCCTGCTTCTTCATTTCAACATCTTATAGTCATCATCTCTTTGGAACATCAACGTACAATAAGAACAAAAACAAAACAGCGATAAAACAAATATGCCCCGGCCTGTTGGATGTATGTTTTTCTTAAGTGTCTGTATATATAAATATGTGTAGTATGTGAGTGTGTGGGTGTGTGTATAATTGTTACCAAACAATGAATATGTCCTGGTATAAACTGTATGTAAGATGACTGAATGGATGGTTGAATGAACGAACATGATCATATGTACACAATTACAGGAGTGTGTGTGTGAGTGTCCTTCTTGTGTGCGGGTAAAATATGAAGACATTTTATGCAGCCCGTCATCCGCAAAGATATGAGCTTTAAATAGAGATTTATAAAGGAAATCGTAGGTGATTACAGTCTTAGGCAAATGAATGGAAAACGAAAAACCACGCCTCATAAAAGTCATTGCTAAAATTTAAAAAAAAAATCTACGCCTCATAAAAATCATTGGAAAATATCAGATGTTTATTCCGAGCCTGGGCAATATTTCGTGATATTTGCCCCGACTTGCCCGATTAGAGGTCAACAGCACATCTTCCTTGCATTTTTCGAATATTAAAAATATTCAGTACAGCCCTTATAATTACTTATCCAGATTCCCTTCACGGTGGGTTGAGTTGTGATGTTCGCCTATATTCGACTAGAAAACATACAAAAAAATTAAGTTTTCGGTCCACTTCATCCAAAAATTTTAATCAGATCATCATCAAAAATTATAGGCGTTGTCTTTGACCATAATTGGAACTTCATGGAAAATTTTAAAGGGTATATATTTCCGCCCTGTAATGAGGTAATGGGTTACTAAATAATATCTGAATACGTAAGCACATGTAAATACTTGTGTGTAACTCCCACATCCGAGTACATACGACAATGTAATTGGAGTCATTTTGAAGGTCAACCATTCCTCTTGGATACACTATCAACGCGGGTCTGTATCGCGGGTCTATATGCTTCACGAGTAAATATATACACCATAAAATACAAATTTTGTCATTTTTCACACAAAAGTCAGGGTCCATTTGACGAGCTAAATAATGACCCATCTTTATCGAAGCAGACATGCTTATTCTCTGGCCCAATCCTCTTCTCCATGTAAAAATTCGCGATGTTAGAGCCATATTTGCCTCTAGAGCGACCAGAAAAAGCGACAAAAATTAAATATTTGGTCCGTATCATCCCCTAAATATTAACCGATCATTACCAAAAGGTCTTCATTGGCCAAAACCCATCCTACATGAAAAATTTCGTAAAGATTGGTCCGTAACTGTGGCCTGTATCGTGTTTACGTGACTCAGCTAGTCGAGATATGACGATCGGTATATTTAAAGGTGGGTCTTGGAGTTGCACAAAGCTATAATACCCTGACAACATAGTTGTGTAGGGTATAATTATGCCATGAAAAAATATTCTAAAAAATCCTTGCCTATTAAAAGTCTTTAAAAATATTATTTTAATAATCTAAAACCATAAATTGTCCTTGAACATATTTTTCTTAAAAACTCCACGCATATATAAAATAGTTCTTTAAAAAAATATCCTCTAAATCCATGTCTAGCCCTTAAAAAATTTTCTTTAAAAATTCTATGTCTAGTTCTTGAAAACATTTACTTTTAAAATTCCATGCCTAGCCTTTGAAAAATATTCTTAAAGAACCCACGCCTTATACAAGTCCTTCAAAAATATTCTTAAAAAACCCACGCCTTAAACAAGTCCTTGAAAAATATTCTTTAAAATCCACGCCTCTTCCTTAAAAAAAATCCCCGCCTTTGATAGTCCTTACAAAATTTAGTCCTTAGAAAATATATGGATAGTCCTTAGAAAATATTCCTTAAAATCCACGCCTCATCCTTGAAAAAAAAATCACGCCTTTGGATAGTCCTTAGAAAATATTCCTTAAAAATCCACGCCTTTGGATAGTCCTTAGAAAATATTCCTTAAAAATCCACGCCTTTGGATAGTCCTTAGAAAATATTCCTTAAAAATCCACGCCTTTGGATAGTCCTTAGAAAATATTCCTTAAAAATCCACGCCTTTGGATAGTCCTTAGAAAATATTCCTTAAAAATCCACGCCTTTGGATAGTCCTTAGAAAATATTCCTTAAAAATCCACGCCTTTGGATAGTCCTTAGAAAATATTCCTTAAAAATCCACGCCTTTGGATAGTCCTTAGAAAATATTCCTTAAAAATCCACGCCTTTGGATAGTCCTTAGAAAATATTCCTTAAAAATCCACGCCTTTGGATAGTCCTTAGAAAATATTCCTTAAAAATCCACGCCTTTGGATAGTCCTTAGAAAATATTCCTTAAAAATCCACGCCTTTGGATAGTCCTTAGAAAATATTCCTTAAAAATCCACGCCTTTGGATAGTCCTTAGAAAATATTCCTTAAAAATCCACGCCTTTGGATAGTCCTTAGAAAATATTCCTTAAAAATCCACGCCTTTGGATAGTCCTTAGAAAATATTCCTTAAAAATCCACGCCTTTGGATAGTCCTTAGAAAATATTCCTTAAAAATCCACGCCTTTGGATAGTCCTTAGAAAATATTCCTTAAAAATCCACGCCTTGTAATAGTCCTTAGAAAATATTCCTTAAAAAAATCCACGCCTTTGGATAGTCCTAAGAAAATATTCCTTAAAAATCCACGCCTTTGGATAGTCCTTGGAAAATATTCCTTAAAAATCCACGCCTTGTAATAGTCCTTAGAAAATATTCCTTAAAAAATTCACGCCTTTGGATAGTCCTTAGAAAATGTTCCTAAATAATCCATGCCTTACAAAATATTCCTTAAAACCCACGCCTTTGGATAGTCCTTTGAAAATATTCCTTAAAACCCACGCCTTTGGATAGTCCTTAGAAAATATTCCTTAAAAATCCACGCCTTGTAATGGTCCTTAGAAAATATTCCTTAAAAATCCACGCCTTGTAATGGTCCTTAGAAAATATTCCTTAAAAATTCACGCCTTTGGATAGTCCTTTGAAAATATTCCTTAAAAATCGACGCCTTTGGATAGTCCTTAGAAAATATTCCTTAAAAATCCACGCCTTTGGATAGTCCTTAGAAAATATTCCTTAAAAATCCACGCCTTGTAATGGTCCTTAGAAAATATTCCTTTAAAAAATCCACGCCTTTGGATAGTCCTTAGAAAATATTCCTTAAAAATCCACGTCCTTAGAAAATATTCCTTAAAAATCCACGCCTTGTAATGGTCCTTAGAAAATATTCCTTAAAAAAATCCACGCCTTTGGATAGTCCTTAGAAAATATTCCTAAAAAATCGATGCCTTAGAAAATATTCCTTAAAACCCACGCCTTTGGATAGTCCTTAGAAAATATTCCTTAAAAACATTCCTTAAAAACCAAAAAATTACGCCTTTCAAAATTATTGGTTAATTAGGGGCTTGAAAAAATATTCTTGCCAAGGTTTCACATCTAATTTCTGTTCAGTGTCCTGTATCCTGTAAGAATTTCCAACAGCAATGTCTTTATTACTCTGAAGTGCTAAAAAGGAAACGACAAATAAAAACAAGATGATGTTATATGCAGACAATTCTAATATGTATGAAGAAGCCGTCATGCAGTGAGCACACACACACATACGTACATACACATGGCGAACAGACATTTATATTGTTCAACAGGGAATGAAAGCTATGCGGGTACATCTAAAAGAAATTTGGTATGTTCTCATTAAGCAGCCACTTGAGATTTTTTTCCGAAATGCTTGAATCTATGGAGAAGTATTTTTTCGCATACGAATATTAAGTATGCTTGTTTGTAATGGCAAAGATACAAACAATTACAGATGTACATATATAGAACAAATTGTATACGAGGGTAACTGGATTTAATGTCAGTCATGAAATGTGTTAGCCTCAAAGTCAATTTTGCCTTTAATTATAATTCTCTACAAAGATGATAATCCACTTCCGTCGAAGATAATAAATCTCTTCAAATTATATTTCCATTCCTCGTTAGTATCATTTCAAAAAGGTCTGGGCCAATTATTGATGGTGTAAATCAACTTTACTAACTAATTACTAACACATTTATAATTGCATATCTTCAATTATAAAAAAAAAGAATCTTACATACATACATTTAAATTTTATTATATTTTCTTCACACAACGACATGATGTCTCATCAAGATGTATAGAAAGAAAATGGAATAATTATTTTTTATACTTCTTTTTATCCCCCACATCCATCCATTCAATCGTTTTATAGAAAGTTGTCCTAAAAATAAATTCATTCTATCATGAATTTTTTATAGGTCTATTTAAAGAAAAAGTTTTGACTAGGACGAAATGAGATAAATGTTTTATGCACTTGAGAACAATTTGTATTCAGCTTCTACTATCCTCTCATGAATACTTGATGGGGCATATAGTAAGCATATTAAAATAGAAATCAATTAGGCAAACCAAAACAAGGCACTCTTAATTGTTCTGTTACACACACATATACACACAGACATACAACACAGTTAGCTGGGGAAAGTATTTGGAGATGGCTGGGTCACAAAATGTAATATTTACAGGCATGGATTTTTTAAAAAGTATTTTTCACTGACCGACTACAGGCTTCGATTTTTTAAAAAATATTTTTCAAGAGCCATCTAAAGGTGTAGATTTTTTAAAGAATATTTTCTCAAGGACCATTACAAGGCGTGTATTTTTTAAAGAATATTTTTCAAGGACCATTACAAGACGTGGATTTTGTAAAGAATATTTTTCTCAAGGACCATTACAAGGCGTGGATTTTTTAAAGAATATTTTCTCAAGGACCATTACAAGGCGTGGATTTTTTAAAGAATATTTTCTCAAGGACCATTACAAGGCGTGGATTTTTTAAAGAATATTTTCTCAAGGACCATTACAAGGCGTGGATTTTTTAAAGAATAGGCGTGGATTTTTTCTCAAGGACCATTACAAGGCGTGGATTTTTTAAAGAATATTTTCTCAAGGACCATTACAAGGCGTGGATTTTTTAAAGAATATTTTCTCAAGGACCATTACAAGGCGTGGATTTTTTAAAGAATATTTTCTCAAGGACCATTACAAGGCGTGGATTTTTTAAAGAATATTTTCTCAAGGACCATTA
>NW_026885999.1:0-72941 GCF_032173495.1 Musca vetustissima
TAAATTTCATTCCATATTCCTAATGGCATGGCTATATTTTTTATTTTTCTTTCGTGTTGGTTACGAGGGTGTAATGAATCATGTGATAACCCATCCGCCATATCAACCACTACCAACGACAATTGATGAATTTATTGAGCAGAATTTTACCCTCTTGGCAGATGATTCAACAGATCGTATTTTGCATTTTCTGCCACATCTAAAAGCAATTGCCTACATTATCCACTGTAATCCAGTGGAATTGCTGGAACAGCTGGATCGCTTGCCACCGAAATTTGGTATAATGTCAACGACTGCCTATATTGGCCATTACATGGGGATGCACATGAAGAATCGTAGCCATTATTCGATTTTAGAACAGATATTGTTGACTGGTGTAAATTGTATTTATTATCCGCGCGGATCATTTCTGTTGCCAGCAGTTAATGTCATATTGGATCGTCTTAGTGATTCGGGAATACGCGATAAATTTGTTCGAGAAATTGGTATTGAAAATGTTCCACATAGCACTGCTATACTGAGGCAGTTTGTTTATGGCGGTCCACATTTTAAGTTGAATTTTCAGTTTTTACAAGTTGTTTTTAAAACGCTGCTTTATTTGCATTCTATGGCAATTGGCGTATTCGTGGGAGAAATATTAGTATATAAGTATTTGGGAAATTTTAAGATATTTAAAATAATTAAACGCAAATTACAAAAAATAAATTGAAATAAAATAATAAATAAATTCGCCTTAAAAAAATATTTTTAAAACATCTAGGGTCGATGAAAAAATATTCTTCAAAAAATCCACGCTTTTTGGATGGTCCATGAAAAAATATTCTATAAAAAATCCATGAAAAAATATTCTTTAAAAAAACCACACCTTATGAGGATCCATTAATTTTTTTTTTTAATATCCACGCCTATTAAGGGTCAATGAAAAATATTCTTTAAAAAGTTTACGCCTTGTAAGGGTCCGTGAAAAAAAGTTTCTTTAATAAACTCACGCTTTGTTCTAGATATTAAAAAATTCACGCCTTGGTCTAGTCCTTATATTTATACCCTTCACCACACTGTGGTGCAGGGTATTATGTCTTTGTGTATATGTTTGTAACAGGCAAAAGGAAAAGACACAAGGTTCCTTTTGAGAATAAACATAGAATCACTCTCTGAGTCGATTTAAGCATGTCCGTCCGTAAGCCTGTAGATGTTAAATTGTAAACAAAGCACAGGTCGCATTTATGATCCGAATTGGATGGAATTTGGCACAGCTCACTTATTTGGCCCAAGGACGAACGCTATTGAAATTGAAGAAAATCGGATCAGATTGTGATATTGCTCCCATATATATTTTCGTCCGATTTAAGGTAAATAGTGCACCAAAGTCCCTATATATCCTTGAATTTGCACGAAATTTGGCATAGGGTACTGAATTGGGTTCAGAATGAAGTGCGCTACGTTTCGTGAAAATCGGTCCAGATTTAGATATAGCCCCCATATATAGTTTCGTCCGATTTAAGGTAAATGGTGCACCAAAGTCCCTATATATCTTTGAATTTGCACGAAATTTGGCATAGGGTACTGAATTGGGTTCAGAATGAAGTGTGCTACGTTTCGTGAAAATCGGTCCAGATTTAGATATATGTCAAGATATATACAAAGTCCTTATATGTCTTTCGATTTGCACGAAATTTGGCATAAAGAACTGAATTAGGTCAATAATGAAGTGTTACAAACTTCGAGAAAATCGGTTCACATTTAGATATCGCTCCTATATATAGTTTCGTCCGATTAAAGTAAACGGGGCGTCAAAGTCCCTATATATCCTTCGATATGCACGAAATTTGGCTAGTGTACTGAATTGAGTCTAGAATGACGTGTGCTAAGTTTCGAGGAAATCGGACCAGATTTCCATATAGCTCCTATATATATTTTCGTCCGATTTAAGGTAAACAGGACGTCAAAGTCCCTATATATCCTTCGATTTGCACCAAATTTGGCATATGGTACTGAATTAGGTCCAGAATGATGTGTGCTCAGTTTCGAAAAAATCGGTTCAGATATAGATATAGCTCCCATATATATTTTCGTCCGATTTAAGGTAAATAGTGCACTAAAGTCCCTATATATCCTTTGATTGCACGAAATTTGGCACTGCGTACTAAATTAAGTCTAGAGTGGTGTGTATTAAATTTCGTGAAAATCGGATCAGATTTAGATATAGCTCCCATATATATTTTCGTCCGATTTTATGTAAATAGCGCACCAACGTCCCTATATATCCTTCGATTTGCACGAAATTTGGCATAGTGTACTGAATTGAGTCTAGAATGACGTGTGCTAAGTTTCGAGAAAATCGGACCAGATTTAGATATAGCTCCTATAAATATTTTCGTCCGATTTAAGGTAAACAGGGCGTCAAAGTTCCTATATATCCTTCGATTTGCACGAAATTTGGCATATGGTACTGAATAAGGTCCAGAATTATGTGTGCTCAGTTTTGAAAATCGGTCCACATATAGATATAGCTCTCATATATATTTTCGTCCGATTTTATGTAAATGGTGCAAAAAAGTCCCAATATATTTTTCGATTTGCACGAAATTTGGCATAGCGTACTAAATTAAGTCTAGAGTGGTGTGTGTTAAGTTTCGTGAAAATCGGATCAGATTTAAATATAGCTCCCATATATATTCGTCCTATTTAAGGTAAATGGGGCACTAATCTCCCTATATATTTTTGTCGGATTTAAGGTAAACGGGACACCAATGTCTTTATATATCTTTCGATTTGCACGAGATTTGGCATAGGGTACTGAATTAGGTCCACAATGATGTGTGCTAAGTTCCGTGAAAATCGGTAAAATTTTAGATATAGCTCCCATATATAGTTTTGTCCGATTTAATGTAAATGGGACACCAATCTCCCTATAAATCTTTCGATGTGCACGAAATTTAGCATAGGATACTGAATTGAGTCTAGAATTACGTGTGCCAAGTGCCGAGAAAATCGGGTCAGATTTATATATAGTTTCGTCCGATTCAAGGTAAATGGAGCTCAATAGTCCCTATATATCTTTCGTGAAAATCGGTGCAAATATAGATATAGCTCCCATATATAGTTTTATCCGATTGGTGCCCCAATCTCCCTATAAATCTTTCGATTTTCACAAAATTTGGCATAGGATACTGAATTGAGTCTAAAATTACGTTTGCCAAGTGTCGAGAAAATCGGGTCAGATTTATATATAGTTTCGTCCGATTCAAGGTAAATGGACCTAAATAGTTCCTATATATCTTTCTATTTGCAGGAAATTTAGCATAGGGCACTGAATTAGGTCTAAAATTATGTGTGCTAAGTTTATTGGTCTATCTAATCCTCGAATAAATACTTTTTAAAAATAAAATGAATATTTTCGAAATATTATACTATTTATTATAAATTTATAAAATTAACTACCGCACGTAACCACTTCACCCTGGCGCTACATAATTCCATGAGAAAAACAAAAACACAAAATATCAAGAGGACAGCATAGACCACGAATATACCCAGGAGAAGGTGGAATGACAATCTGGTCGGTTCACCTTGACTGCGCTGTTGTTTCCAGGCAACATATAAATAAATCGATTCGAATCTTTTCATTATCCCTGCCTGCAACATCTGCATAATCAGTTCGCCTGTCTGTGCCCTTATATACGAATGATGGGGCATATAGAAAACAATGGGTGAGGTTACAACAGATTCTGGTAAAATTTCCACACGTCTTGTGGGATTTTGTTGATTATACGACCTTATCGAATATTCCAGCAGGCAAAGAGCAATTTTCTCCTTTGTATTAGGATCGGAGATTTTTTCAAAAAGTACCGGAACACTATTAACAGCATCTACGGTGCCTGTATTCGGTTTGGGATTTACAAATTGTAAAACCGCCTCCACAGCTGGAAATGCATAAATGGTGTAGTTCCTTTCCACCACTTCTTGAAGAGTTTTGAAATTATTCCGAGCCTTGCCATCCTGCAGGATATTGAAGAGCTCACCCGAATAGGCGGTTCTCAAAACCAGTGTATATAAAATCCAAACTGTTAACAAAAATCGGGCAAAATTCCTATAGGGCAGATTACTGTAGACGGCACCTCCCAACAATGTTGACAGTAGATTAGTGAAAGGTATGCGATTACCCTGACCATATATGAAATTCATTAGCTTTGTCTTGCCCAAGAAGCGGATATAATAGATACATAAAATGGCGAACAAAAAACTGGAAGTAAAACAGGACCATATGATGTAACGAAATGGCTTGATGAGACGTTGGAATGCGGTCAAAGGTCTGCCCTGGGGTATAGCCAGGAGATAGGGTAGGTTCAAATAACTGGCACTGGCTGACATTACATCGGCCCGTCCTTTATTGTACATATAGGATACAATTGTAATATTGGCTTTCTTTTCAAGGATCTGCAAATGAAACCAAAAGAAAAAAATAAATAAAAACTAAGCTCATTTTCTGGTAAAAAAAATGTACACTTACCATTTTAGCCGCCCCCGTTGCCGTACCATTCGGATAAATATCACCTCTATCATTCGTATTAGGCTGCTTAATTTCTATGGTAAAATTCATACGTTCTGCCAGCAGTGATATTACCGAACCCTCAATACCATGTAGAGATATCAATTCGCCCGTCTCTTCATTCCGCTCCACCACAATATATGGCAAGTACGTCCAGGTAATTACCGATAAACTGCAACCATGCATATTTTCCACCTTAGTGGGAAACAGATTTTTACCCAAGGTAAAATTTGGATTCTTTTCAACGCCTTGAAATGAGGCAAAATAGCTCGGGCTCGACGAATGACATTTATTGGGTGCAAATGGGAAATAAGTGTACAGATAAGGGTATTTGCCCATCATCAGCATGACATTAACATTTGTCACATACAAACTAAAAAGGCGTTTAAACATCTCCTTGATATTACCCAGACGATCGGCTTCCTTCCCCGTATACACCAAAATAAAATAACCACTGCGATGGTGATGTTGCTTCGTATCCAATAAATCCCTTTCGAATTTACTACAAATAGAGATAAAATGTTTCAATGAAAATTAGTAAAATTGAAAAAAATATATACTATCGACTTATCGAGTCTATGTCCTTCAGGAGCAAATATATACGACATAAAATACAAATTTTGTAAAGTCAGGGTCCAATATTGACCGATCTGTATCAAAACAGCCGTTCTTATTCTTTGGCCCTATCCCCTTCACTTAATTTTTGGGTCATAATTGTGGCCTCTAAAGCGACCAGAAAATCGGCAAAAAAGAAAAACCCACGCCTCTGGGTAGCCCTAAGCTACATCTAAATCTGGACGGATTCCAATAAAACTTGACACACGTTTGGCTAAACTATCTTAAGGGGACCCCCCCATTCTCGGTGTCAAAAAATTTTTTGATTTAATTCGTATCTACTCTAATTCTAGAATGTTCCTACAAAATTTCAAGTGAAAATCTCAAGAACTCTAGAAGATATTGCCGATTTATTGTGTCAGCATCAAGTGACGGCTAAAGGGCTTTTCAAACTTTAAAGGCGTTTTTCTCACAACGAATGGCGGGCACGATAATTCAAAAACTAATAATCCAATCGGTTTCAAATTTTGGCACGTTTCTCTGGGAGTGTGTAGCTCTCGTATGAACTAGGATAAAGCCAATCGGTGAAGATCTTCCTTATTTTTTAACTTAGTTTGTAGTAAAAAATAGGCGATTTTCCAAAAAAAAATTTTCAAAGTTCCGCCATTTTGTTAATTATTGTGCGAAGTCAATAATCCTAGTTCATACGAGAGCCAGACATGTCCTCTTTCTAACACAGTTGGAATTTTCGGATTCCGATGTTCCAGTGAGGAGTTATCATGCCCGCCATCGAAAATATGGACTTTTCTTTGAACCCAAAAAACAACAACAAAACAACAACAACAAATTTTGGTAAATTATTTTTCTTCCTTTTTAAATCTTCAAATATATATGTGCCAAGTTACAAACCTTTACAAGCATTGGTATTCATTTACCAGGCCATTTAAAATCTTAAAAATAAAAAATCGAGAATGGGGGGGGGGTTCCCTTAAGTACGTTGTGCAAATCTGAACCGATTTTCACGGAACTTAACACACATCGTTCTAGGGTTTATTTAGTATGTTATGCCAAATTTCGTGCAAATCGATGGATATATAGGGACTTTGGTACACACTTACATTAAATCGGTCGAACATATTAATGGGACCTATATCTAAATCTGAACCGATTTTCATGAAACTTGGCAGACATCATTCTAGGCTCAATTCAGTACGTTATGCCAAATTTCGTGCAAATCGAAAGATATATAGGGACTTTGGGGCACCATTTACATGAAATCGGACGAAACTATATATGGAAGATATATATAAATCTGGACCGATTTTCTCGAAACTTGGCAGACATCACTCTAGGCTTAATTCAGTACGATATGCCAAATTTCGTTCAAATCGAAAGATATATAAGGACTTTGGGGCACCATTTCCATGAAATCGGACGAAACAATATATAGGAGGTATATCTACATCTGAACCGATTTTCTCAAAACTTGGCAGACATCACTCTAGGCTTAATTCAGTACGATATGCCAAATTTCGTTCAAATCGAAAGATATATAAGGACTTTGGGGGCACCATTTACATGAAATCGGACGAAACTATATATTTGAGGTATATCTAAATCTGAACCGATTTTCACGAAACTTTGCACACATCATTTTATACTTAATTTAGAACGATATGACAAATTTCGTTCAAATCGAAAGATATTTAGGGACTTTGGTGCACCATTTACATTAAATCGGACGAAGATATATATGGGAGCTATATCTAACTCGGGACCGATTTTCACGAAACTTAGCACACATCGTTCTAGGCCTAATTTAGTACGTTGTGCCAAATTTCGTGCAAATCGAAAGATATTACATCATTCTACACATTATTCATTACGCTGTGCCAAATTTCGTGCATATCGTACGATATATAGGGTCTTTGGTACACCATTTACCTTAAATCGGACGAAAATATATATGGGAGCTATATATAAACCTGATCCGATTTTTCCCAAATTCAATAGGGTTTGTCCGTGGGCCGTTATAAATGCGACTTGTACTTTGTTTACAATTTAACATCAACAGACGGACGGACGGACGGACATGCATACATCGATTCAGAAAGCGATTCTATGCATATTCTCAAAAGAAACAATGTGTCTATCTCGTTTCCTTTTGCCTGTTACAAACATATGCACAAAGACATAATACCCTGTACCACAGTGTGGTGAAGGGTATAAAAATCTCGAATATTTACTTGTACGCTTCCAGGCTATCCAAAAACCATATAGACTTCTCACGATTAGCATAACTCTTATAGAATCTCTCCAACAGTTCCTCGCTGCTCATATTCTCTTCGCTGGTGTCTTTTGGATAAATTTCACCTTCCACTTGATATGTTATATGAGCACTGGGAGTTTGTGCCCGACGCAGCACCTCATCAATTAAATCGCTTTGAAAACGGCGATTACGCCAATTTTTCGCATATTGACCAATTGTTACCGGTGACGTGGTATAGATGGCATAATCCTTATTTATAATCCAGACAATGGCCATAATCAATGGCAAATTAAATGTTGGCTCAATGCTATCCAATGTCTCGTTGAGTAATACGCTCATGACATGTCATGTGTAAGACAAACAATAACAACGAAAATATTCGACGTTTTTTAGGCTTTCGATTTTTTTAATCGTTGTCAATTAAAACCGCCCGTCATGCATCCGTTCGATGCAATTTCTATTTGACGACTAACCACATTTAAATTTACATTGTTTATGTTACATCTCTGTTTAGATTTGTTGCATTATCCATGGATATAAAAAATTATTATTTAATTGCAATAATAACACAGCAATGTGCAAAATACCATAGGACACGAAAGTGTCAGCCTCTGTGACGTCAATAATATCTAGTTAGTATTTAAATATAACTAAATTAGCAGTTTATAAAACTTTCACCAAAATAATGTCGTGTTACATTATGTTGATTAAAAATGAAATGAAATTTAGGGAATACCCAATGTTAGAATCAGCCTAAATTTCGAACAAGGCCTCAGCCAAGTTTCTTCAACTAGAGTTCTATATATTAATTGTTTAAGGGATGAATCCTGGAATGAAGTTCTATATACGATCAACTCAAATCCCTATGGGTATTTATTAATATTCTTGGAATATATTCTTACAATAATTTAATATCCCATACACTCCCATGTTTTGCTTTAAACTGTAGCTGGTATTTATTTGCCTAGACCACTGGACGTATAATCGTTGTCATTACATATACGCTTTATCATTACAAATACTTGCGTAAACTAATTATTATTATCATTAGTTTTATTACACACAATGTGTGCACTTTTTTATAGTAAACTGAAGAGGTTTTTAATTATAGAACCCGACAAAAATATCATGGCAAATAGAAAATAATTATCAACAACAAACAGGGTTTAAATATCTTGGCAACATTACAAGTTTCCAATTTTATACTCAGCATTTCATATTTTTCTAAAGATATTTTTTCTAAAGAATTTTCTCATTTTTTTTCAATATAATTTTTTCAAAAACCCATTTCAGGTATAAATGAAAAATCTTTATATATTTTAAATCTGCGAACATTGTTCCGTTTTATAAGATTTACAAAGCAGTGGACCGATAAGTCCCATTTCCCAAGAATATACATTTGGTGTGGTACCAGAAGAAGTGGGCCGGTTGGTCCTATCTTCGAATAACTAAAAAGGAGTAGACAGCAAATTTATCTGGACACAAAATCTAATACACATTATTCCAGGTTCGATTTGGTACTTAGTGCACTAATTCGTCCTAAGCGGACAAACTTTAGTCATTTTGTACATCATTTTGATAAAATCAGATGAAAATATATATGGATGCTACATCTAAACTTGAAAGGTCTTCAATCCAATGTGCTATGCAATATTTTATGTAAAGCGAACAGATATATAGGGTTGCCGATATTCGACGGACCCATGTTTTTTTAACAAAAATCAAAGAAAACCAGTAAGGAAAGTAGTAAAGTCGGACGGGCCGACTATATGATACCCTTCACCACTATGGGTACATTAAACAGGACTATTATCATGAAATTGTATGAAATAAAATATGTGATATTTATCTAAATGTGAAACGACCTAGATCTATCCATAAACATGTCATCCGTTTGTTACAATGGAACAAAAGTATGTAAATCGACTTCAAACAAATATCAATAGGTCATCCGTTGGGCTAGGCCTGTACTTCTAGAAAATCCAACTACGTTATTCTATGCTCAATTTTGAACGTTGTGCAAAATTTGATGTCAATCTAACAAATATGAGGAGTTTGATGCATAATTTACTTATATATGGATGATATATCCAAATATGATCCGATTTCAACGAAACTTGTCACAGGTTAGGTTATACTAATTTCAGTACGTTTTGTTCCTATCAGCCATATATTTGTTCATTGGTGCGTCAATTACTTAAAATCAATCTATAATATAAGGGAGCTATATCAAAATATCGAAACTTGGCAGACATCATTATAGGCTCAATTCAGTACGTTATGTCAAATTTCGTGCAAATCGAAAGATATATAGGGACTTTGGTGCACCATTTACATGAAATCGGACGAAACTATTTATGGGAGCCATATCTTAATCTGGGCCGATTTTCACGAAACATACCAGACATTATTTTAGGCTCAATTCAGTACGTTATTCCAAATTTCGTGCAAATCGAAAGATATATAGGGACTTTGGTGCACCATTTCATGAAATCGGACGAAACTATATATGGGAGCTATATCTAAATCTATACCGATTTGCACGAAACTAAGCAGACATCATTCTAGGCTCACTTCAGTACGTTATGTCAAATGTCGTGCAAATCGAAAGATATATAGGGACTTTGGTGCACCATTTACATGAAATCTGGCGAAACTATATATGGGAGCTATATTTTAATCTGCACCGATTTCCACGAAACTTGGCAGACATCACTCTAGGCTCAATTCAGTACGTTATGCCAAATTTCGTGCAAATCGAGAGGTATATAGGGACTTTGGTGCACAATTTACCTGAAATCGGGCGAAACTATATATGGGAGCTATATCTAAATCTGGACCGATTTTCTCAAAACTGGGCACACATCATTATAGGCTCAATTCAGTACGGGATGCCAAATTTCGTGCAAATCGAAAGATATATAGGGATTTTGGTGCACCATTTACATGAAATCGGACGAATCTATATATGGGAGCTATATCTAAATCTGGACCGATTTTCACGAAATTTGGCAGACATCACTCTAGGCCCAATTCAGTACGGGATGCCAAATTTCGTGCAAATCGAAAGATATATAGGGACTTTGGTACACCATTTATATTAAATCGGACGAAAATATCTATGGGAGCTATATCTAAATCTGTACCGATTTTTCCCAATTTCAATAGGGTTCGTCCTTGGGCCAAACAAATGAGCTGTGCCAAAATTCATCCAATTCGGATCATAAATTCGACCTGTACTTTGCTCACAAAAATACATGGACAGACAGACGGACGAACATGCATAAATCGACTTAAAAAGTGATTCTATGCATATTCTCAAAAGGAACCATGGGTCTATCTCGTTTCCTTTTGCCTGTTACAAACATATGCACAGAGACATAAACCCTGTGCCACAGTGTGGTGAAGGGTATAAAAAAAATTGGCGGTTGGCAATGTTAATCATTTAATTTGTTCCAAGTAGAATTGTTTACATCAATTTTTGAATATGATATCTCTCAAATGGCCGCCTCTGGCGTTGATGACGTATTGTGCCCTTTTTGCTGCATTTTCCATCGTTTTTGCCAATATTTCGGCCGGAATAGCGGCTATTTCTTCACGAATGTTGTCCTTGAGCTCTTCTACGGTCCTTGGCTTGTTAACGTAAACCTCGTCAAATCGGGCGAACGCGGTGGCCAGTCCAAATCACCACTTTTCGACATCAAACGGTCCAGAAACAAATTCTTCAGAAAATCCTTTGTTATGCGACTTGTGTGCGGTGGAGCGCCGTCTTGTTGAAACCAAAACTGCCTCATACGCTTTCGACGAATAATTGGCATCACAAATTGGTCATCATGTCGCGATAACGCTCCTGATTGATGGTAACAGTATGGCCATTTTCATTTTGGAAGAAAAACGGCCCAATGACCCTTTTCGCACTAACGCCGCACCAAAATGTGACTTTTTCGTCATGAAGAGGCAATTCTTGAATCTCCTGAGGATTTTCAGTGGCGTAAAAACGGCAATTTTGCTTATTTAGGGTCCCATTCAATGTGAAATGGGCTTCATCGGACATGATAATTTTGTTCCAAAATTGCTCGTCATCTTCGGCCATTTCGATGACTCTTTGGGCCCATTCCAATCGACGAGGCTTGTCCGCAGGCAACATTCTTTGCGTCAATTGAATTTTGTACGGGAACAAATGCAAATCAATGCAAATAATCCGTTGTAAAGTGGACCGAGCCATGCCCAACTGCTGAGAACGGCGTTTTTGGGATGTTCTTGGGGAACTCTCAACATTGGCTCGTACGGCAGCGATATTCTGGGCCGATCGCCTTGGTCGACTTTTATATGGCCTCTTCGGCTTAGAAAGAGCCTTACCAATCGAAAATTTTTCGTATAAACGCTTAATGGTGTTCTTAGAAGGCGCACTTCTCACATTTGTTAATGTTTTAAAGCACCTTGAGTTTTCACAATTGACTTCTTCTGTTGAATGTAAATTTCAACTATTTCAGAGCGCTCGCGTGGCGTGTATTGATGTGACATCTCTGTCAAAAGTTATGGCGTTGCCAGATGGGTCCGTCGAATATGGGTAACCCTGTAGGCTCCTCCGTTTGCACTATGTGCATAAAATCGGTATAAATTATATATTTGAGCTACATTTAAATCTGAACCGATTTCAAACTTAACCAAATCATTCGAAACTAAATTCAATACACGACGAAATATATATGGGAGCTATATCTATATCTAAATTTGAACCGATTTCAATCTAACTTGGCATACATCAATCTAAACCTAATTCAATACTCCGTGCAAAATTTTGTATCAATCGGAACAATATTGGGAGTTTGGTGCACCATTTACCTAAAATCGGACGAAATTATATATGGGAGCTATATCCAAATCTGAACCGATTCCAAAAAAACTTGACATACATCAATCTAGACCTAATTGAATACTCTGAGCAAAATTTTGTCTCAATCGGACCAATATTGGCAGTTTGGTGCACAATTTACCTAAAATCGGACGAATATGGGAGCTATATCTAAATCTGAACCGATTTTCTCCAATTTCAATAGGGTTCGTCTTTGGGCCAAATAAGTGACATGTACCAAATTTCATCCAAATCGGATCATAAATGCAACCTATACTTTGTTCACAAAAATACATGGACGGACAGACAGACGGACATGCATAAATCGACTCAGAAAGTGATTATATACATATTCCCAGAAGGAACAAAGGGTCTATCTTGATTCCTTTTGCCTGTTACAAACATATACATAATACTCTGTACCAAAGTGTGGTGAAGGGTATAAAAATCGGATGGGAAAATATTTTTGGTCACACCATCGGAAATTTCAGCCTCCATGAAGAAACTTCAAAAATGGTAGTTAGCAGCACCATCGCGATATACACAAGGCCACATGGATTTCTTCTTTTTGATTGATCCGAGGAGTGAATATCGATTCTGACCATTACCTTGTAGCAGCCAAGGTTCGCATTCGTCTTAATGTAACAGCAAAGGTGCGATCTAGCACAACACGGAAACTCGATGCCGAAATGCTATAAACACAATTGGTAGCAGAAGCCTACTCCGCTCAACTTAATCACCTGCTTGACTAAAGCAATCCTTGTCCCGGTAAATATATGGAAGCACAATGGCAAAGAATTGCCCAATCCCTACAAATTGCACCAAAATCAACACTTGGGTACCAAAGACCACCAACAAAAACGCAGCGTATAGAACAACCCTGCAGACAGCAAAAGGAGAGAGGATAAACGTATTTTCCGAAAAAAAGAAGAAAGAACAACAAAAACGTGAGAGGGAGCAAATCGAGATGTACAGGAGTCAGAACGAAATTTTACCAACGAGTAAAACACCAAAACGAAGGCTTTGTAGCAGGCACATCCTTCTGTAGAGATAACGATAAAAAACTGGCGACAGATAAAGACAGCGTTCTGAGGATCTGGAAGGAACATTTTGAACAGCTTCTTGTATCAAATAGTACCGGCGAAGAAGATACCTCAGAATCAATAAGAGATGACGGTATATTGTGTATACCACCTAGCCAAGATGAGGTCTGAATAGCAATCAATAGGCTGAAGAATAATGAAGCAGCAGGTGCCGATGGGATAGCAGCCGAACTCTTCAAAACCGGTGGTCAGATGCTGGTCAGAAGCATGCAGAAGCTGATTAATACAATTAGGTTAGAGGAATGCATTTCCAATGATTGGAACCTCAGCATCCTGTGACACGTGCACAAAAAGGAGATAGATGATATGTGCCAACTGTAGAGGATTAATATTTCTTCCAATAGCGTTTTATGAACGACCGAATCTAATGGCCAATAACATTACCAATGAGGCTTCTGACCTGGCGAATCTACCATACACCAGATTTTCACTCTGCACCAGGTCCTGGAAAAGACCCACGAAACACACGTCAACACATTCCAACTATTCGTACAGCCGTATTCGTTCGTGCTTAAAGACTTGTTCTGCATACCTGTAAAATTAATACATCTATGCAGGATAACTTTAACTTGCACAAAGTCAGCAGTAAAAGTCGGAAAGTACCTCTCGGAGCCTCTCAATGCCAAACGAGGTTTCTGTACACAAAACAGCATATGTTACTCAACATCGACTTGGACAAACAGCTTTAAGGTAGTCAAAGATTTTATAAACCTCGGTACCGCCATAAACAAAACGAATGACATAAGTTTTGAATGACGAGAATAGTGTTGGCCTACTATTGTCTATGTAAGAAATTTAAAAACAAGGCCACCTCCCGCCAGACCAAACTCACACTCTACAAGACGCTGATACTACCCTTGCTGTTGTGCGGATCTGAAGCATGGGTACTTGCGCAAGCAGATGAGGCAGCTCTTGGAGTGTTTGAGAGAAAAATTCTCCGGAAGATCTATGGGCCCATCTGCATTGACGGTGAATATCGCCGCCCAATAAACCATAACATGTACCATATTTGCAGACATCGACATAGACGTATCAAGTTGCAGCGACTACGTTGACTAGGTCATGTAGTGAAAATGGATGAGGATGCCCCAGCACAAAGGCATATAAACGCGAGCCAACTGATGGTTCGCGCAGAAGGGAAAGGCCATGAATTCGATGGATAGAACAAGTGGAAGACAACATTTCGGAACATGGTCTTTCAAATTGGAAGAGCTGCGCACAAGACCGACGCGCCTGGAAATCTTTGATTAAGCTCTGCTTGTGGAACAATTATTCTGTCACATGCCAGCTATGTAAGTAAATATTGAATTGTCGTTTGACCCTTTGTTTAGGTGGTACAAAAAGGTAATGTGCAGAAGGAGTGAACCAATGGGTCCCATCTTCGAACTTGGTATAGGCTTGGTAAAGATAATAGGATTTGCGGACCGACCGCCATATCTTCAAACATTGACATATGGCGAATTTTTCCTTCTGGAGGTTTCATATACTCGTCATATATATCCCCTTTTCAATACAATATATTTATTTGATAGTCCACAAGAATTCAAAACTAAAGTTAAAAATTATTGTTCAAAGGGATCGCAAATAAACTTAAAATATGTTTTTCAAATTTTTAAGATTTACAATAAATATGCTGAGCATGAACAATACTTAAACTTTATTATATACAAGTTTTGCTTATATTTATGAAACATTTTTAAATTATGACTATCGTTAAATATAATTATAATACTTTTCACCTGCACTTTAATTTATCCACTTATTTCGTCTTCCTGGTCTTCTCCGCCACAACCTTTTACGTCTCTTTCGAGCCCAAACACTCAACCGGTGGACAACAATTTCTCCCACTAAAACACAAATACAACCCAGCAAACAAATACCCAACAAATCCAATGCACCATATAGCTGATGTAAATCCATAGCTTCAGGTTGATCATCGGCCTGCAGTTTGCGAAAAGTATTTTCAAATATTAAACTTTTCTCCCAACGATGCATGAGACCTTCATTCGTATAACTCGTAATGTAATTATTGAAGCGATTAAGAAACATTGAATTTTTCTTCATATAAATACTTAGCTGTTGGGTAAATAGAATCTCCGGAACCAAATAAAAATGGTTGTTACTTTGATTGAGAAATCTCAAATAGCCATAATATTCATAGGCGGTCAAAATGGCAGTCTTCTGGCTGAACCCGTATTTTTCCGGATCATTGAGTATGCTAAAACTTTCAACTTCGGTATCATTTAGAATAACTGCAACATCGTAGAGTGCCTTGAGATGCTGAATGCTATTATATACCACTTCTGACATGAGAACTGTATAATTTTGGACCCTAAGTTCTTCTATGGTCTTTGGTGGGGATTTGTGGACATCGTGGCGCAAAAAATGATACATCAACCCCTGATAAATGGAACGCAAAACAAACGAAGCCAATAGCCATACCATCAGCAGGAATCGTGAAAATGGTACCTTCGGATCGCGGGCAATTGGACCACCCAAGCTGATTATAACCATATTATAGAGAGGTTGTTGTTGTCTCCTACCCAATACTAGATATTTAATTTGACGATCCACTTGAGTTATGGCATATAGTATTGCATTGCCCAGCACCAACATTCCGATGAGTATAAACCAAATTTCTGTTTTAAATGGTAGCAATAACTTTACGAATGGGTCATAGTGTTCGGTGCGGGCAGATACAACAAAATAGAAGGAGCTCAGGAAATAATTTGTTGATGGAGTAAATGAGTCATGGAACGATGATGGCTTATCGTGAAAGGCGCCAATCACAAAATCCGTACCGTTGGAGAAGAGCTGTAAAAGAGTAAATAAATAAATGAAATGTAATATACATATTTAAATGAAATCTATATAAAATCCTGAGAAAAGACCTTCGAAAACTACATCGACACATTCCGCGCCATTCGTCGACTAAAATCCGCATTCAACAGCCCAATCCGCTCAGAGGTTTTTAAAGCCATGATTTTCAGGAAGCTTAACACACATTATTCTAGACTTAATTCATTACGCTGTGCCGAATTTCGTGCAAATCGAAGGATATATAGGGACTTTGATGGACCATTTACATTAAATCGGACGAAAATATATATGGGAGCTATATCTAAATCTGAACATATTTTCAGGAAACTTAACACACATTATTCTAGACCTAATTCATTACACTATGCCAAATTTCGTGCAAATCGAAAGATATATAGGGACTTTGTAAATGGTCCACTTACATTAAATCGGACGAAAATATATATGGGAGCTATATCTAAATCTGAACTGATTTTTCCCAATTTCAATAGGGTTCGTCCTTGGGCCAAATAAGTGACCTATGCCAAATTTCATCCAAATCGGATGATGTGACCTGTTCACAAAAATACATGGACGGACGGACAGACGGACATGCGTAAATCGACTCAGAAAGTGATTCTATGCATATTCTCAAAAGTCTACCTCGTTTCCTTTTGCCTGTACCACAGTGTGGTGAATCATATAACCATAAATCATATAACCATAACGATCCTAGCAATCACAAAAGTGACTGAAATAGTCAACAACAACATGATCGGCGCCCTGATTTCTCACGTCGTGGAACTACTTCGCTGCTGTCTCATAGTAAGATAGTATCTTGAAGAGTTTTTTGTGAGTACCTGCCTATTGGCCTACCTCACAGTGGCTGATCCACAGGCGGAAAAGCGCCCACCAGCGCCCCAGCACCGAAGTACCAATCGGAGAGCATGCAGAAGGCACACTCTCCTCCTTGGTGTGGGGCGAAACCACAACCCCCGCGAAGCTCCCCAGTGGGCCACACCAACTGTCAGGCTGGATCGACAGATCTAGGGGCACCTGACACCCGCGGTACGGAAAACCTCCGATCAGGGTCGAGACCGGAGCCTCTCCCAGTTCGACACACATCCGGGCTGGTATCCCAATGCAAAATAGAACACCATTCAAAAACCACAGGCGGCAAGGAAAATCCTTGCCTCAAGCAGTGGCGACGTCGAACAAACACACATAACACAAACAATTAACATGCTGTCCTCACGGACTGCACAAAGGACCCAAAGGACCACGGCATCGGACATCACAAGACAAACAATCAACGAAACTGCCCTCACGGGCAGCCTACACGACGTCCACAACCGCAGAAGTGACTTCCGTGAAGTAGAGAGACCGCGAACCTCCCACGATGCGGAACGACAGCAGAGCACAGCAACCACAACAACTGCAGCTCTCCACCAACGAGGACCACCTCCGCTAAGTACTGTCCTTCTCTAAAATGCTTTACGAACAAAACTACTTAAACAACTAAAGGTTCGATCGTCTTCAAGACCCCTACTGAAAGCGGCCGGCGCACAGTGTGACTTTTCCCAATTTTAGGTGGCCAAAATTAATTACTGTGGTATTACAATAGATATCGAAGTGAAACCTGGTACATATAGTCCCAATACGTAAGAGATGTTGTATACAAAAAATAGGAGTGGTCCGCCCACTTCTGGGCGTATATGTAATAAGGTATATAATGTTAATGAAATGAAATTATAAAGCTCTCAAAGATTAATTAAAATATAGTTTATTGTTGTTTTTATACCCTACACAACTATGTTGTCAGGGTATTATAGCTTTGTGCAGCCCCAAAAGTTTGTAACGCCGCGAAATATTGGCAGACCCACCTTTAAGTATACCGATCGTCATATCTCGACTAGCTGAGTCGATCTAGACATGTGTGTCCGTCCGTCCGTCCGTCTGTCCATTATAATTTGTAAACACGATACAGGCCACAGTTATGGACCAATCTTCACGAAATTTTGCATGTAGGATGGGTTCTGGCCAATGAAGACCCCTATTGTTTTTGGGAAAGATCGGTTAATATTTAGGGGATGAAAGGGACCAAATACTAATTTTTTTCGGTTTTTCTGGCCGCTCCAGAGGCCGCAATAATGGCCCGAACATCGTGAAATTTTGCATGGAGAAGCGGATCGGGCCGAAGAATAAGCATGCCTGTTTGGAGAAAGATCGGTCAATATTTAACGGGTCAAATGGACCCTGACTTTGGTGTGCAAAATTACAAAATTTGTATTCTATGGCGTATATGTTTACCCCTGAAGGACATATACCCGAGAAGTTTATATTATATCCAAGAGGAGTGGTTGACCTTTAAATTAAGACTAATTATATTGTTGTATGTGCTCGGATGTGGGAGTTACACCTAAATATTTACAGGTACCTCCGTATTCGTATATTATTTAGTAACCCATTATCACTCTGGAGAGCAGAACTATAGCGCTGATCGCTTTGAAATGTTCCATGAGGCTCCAGTTATGGTCAAGGACAACGCATATAATTTTCGGTGATGATCAGATAAATATTTTGGAATGAAGTGGACCGAAAACTTAATTTTTTGTGTTATTTTCGAGTCGATCTATAGACCTCAAATGAAAGCCGAACATCGCAACACAACCCACGGTGAAGGGAACCTGGACAATAGGACCGTACAGAATAATAGAAATATTCGGAAAATATGTTAGTGAGAGGAAGAGCTTGTTTACCTCTAATCGGCAAGAGGGTGCAAATATCACGACTTTTATTGCCCAGTCTCGGAATAAACATCCGCAGAAAATTTGAGTTCCGTGGTAGTTGTGTATATAATTCGGCCCCGTCCGACTATACTGCTCCGCTCACTGGTTATAACATTTATTTGTTAAAGCAATTAATAAAAAAAGATTCAATAAACAAAAAAATTAAAAAATAATCCAAACATTTAAAAACAGAAATAAAATATGTATTCATATTTTTAATTCAGATGAAATATAGATTACAGTACATAAAAAATATTGATATAAAATAAATTAGATTAATTCATTGTATCTATATCAAGGTCTTCTCCTTCTAGCGGTTTCAATAGTAATGATTGCATCTCTGGATTTAATATTTTTCTTCTTGTTGTCGTTGGAAGTTTCTATGTAAAAGATCCGTATTTGTATCATTCTAGACGTTTTTGTAAAACGATACACGGCAAGTTCTGGTATCCTTGTTCCTTGATTCTTGAGATTCCTCAGATCATTGACCAATTGGCAGAACACAGGACTCCATTATTTCTTTGCCATGAAATAGCATTTTGTGTACACTTACAGGCATACAATACCAATGATATTTAGACAAATAAAGTTCTCTTGTTTCTTTTGCGTAATTCTCAAAGGCGACGGGATTTATTGGGTTGCCGGATCCAAGACAAGCCAAAATTACATGGAATCTTTTTAGCAAGTTTATATCTATGCCAGTAATCTCTGATGTTTTTTCATAATTTTCAAAGAAGCGCCTTGCAGTATTCCCATCATTAGTGTTACCTACTTTTGTGGGCATATCAATTAACAGACCAAAATCTTTTCTAAACCTGGACTGAATATATTCTTTTCTTTTTTTGATTTTATTCTTATTTTCTTCGCCTTTAACTAACCACACTTGTATGTCCAACCGATAAGCTATGTGTAACATGCATTCCATACAACGAATCCATGAATGAAGTGGTGAAATTCCAAAATTAAGCATTGAACTGTCAACACTTTTTCCGGCAAGAACTTGGACATTGTTCATTTCACTTGGTTTAGAACCACATATATAGCAAACCTGACTTGAGCTGTAAGTCAATAATGCATTACATACTTTGCCATCGATCATACATAAAACAAGCGTACTGCTTATGTCAATATATATTTTTTCATTTCGAATTAGAGTTGGCTGTAATTTAGAAATTTGACTGTTATATTATGAACCTCCTTAGTAATAAGTTCACGTGTTTCCTTGGCAAATACGAGCTTAATAGAACGACAGTATCGGGTTGAATTCTGAGTTGGATTTTTCCATATTATTTTTTCATTTCTGCCAATTTTTGAACTTACTTGCAAAAGTACAATTGATATAGAAAACAAACTACTATCGGATTGGTTATCTGCTGAAAATTTTTGTTTATAATTGACTTGTTCAGAGCCATCGCAACCCCATTTAAAAACTGCATTTATGTCACTTAGTTTAGAAGATTCAAGTATATTTAAGTATATTTATTTTTGTCGGGTTTTCTGGTCGCTCCAGACACTGATTGAGTAGCGCAAAGTCGAGATAATGTGTTATCATTTAGTGACTGTAGTTCAATATCTGCTTGATTTTCCGATATTGTAATTTTCTCAGGATAACATGAAAGTTTGGAAGTTTTAATACAATTATATGACGGACATATTTTTGAATTAATATTTGCCAAATGTTGTCTAAGCAATTCGTATTCATTAGTTGATAAACCGGTATCTATTATAAGTGCAAGAGCTTGGTCTGAAGACAATGCTTTTGAAGTTTTTGTTGATGTTTGTGCTTTTTTGAGAGCTGTACCTTTCGAGGGGGATGCTGCTGATAATTGATGAACTATGTCACCTGAGTTTCTCTTTCCCGATTATCTCAAGTTCATTGCTGCTGCCATTAACAATTGTTCAGAATCAACAGAATGTGCTAGATTTTTAGCTATCCGCCTTTTTGTGCGGTGAGATAATTCACTGAACTCCTTTTCAGGTCTTCCTACAGCTCTGTTACTGCATTGGGAAGTACTCGGTCTAACATCAAGAAGGCAAAATGTGAAATCATGACTTTCAGCTAGCCAAGTAGCTTCCTTCGTGAAAAAAAAACGGGATTTAACTCGATGTGATGAGGCCCATTTTTTATTAAAACGATAACACAAAAGCTCCACACTTTTTTTTAATTTTGGATAGTCAACGTCCTTTCCAATTAGGTTTGTTATATAATTCAATAATGCACATTTTACGGCACTATTTTTGTTTTCGAGCCAAACCACAAAAAGTTCACTTCTCGGAATCGCCATTATAATCTTTCTGTAAAACTGAAAGGGGCAAGTAGTTGCAGCTAATTTTTTGTATTTAGATACTAGGTTCCTCGGGTATTGTTTTTAGCAAAATATCTCAGCTGTACCTTGGTGTACTTTTTTTATGCATTCCATTTAATATTTTGTTTATAGATTTTGTCCCTTGTTTTTAGAAACTTTTTTCACCAACACAATTCTTTATCAAATATATATTATAATGCAACAAAACTTATTAATTACATTAAAAACCGATCAATAATCAAGAATTAATAATAATAATATAATAAGTAGTCTCGGTAAGAAATTTTTTACAGCAGCGACAATTTAACAGAATTTTCTACTCTAAAAAACATGTTATTTTACAATCACTCATATCAGACTTTTGATAGCCGTTTTTTTTATTCTTATTGTTCTTGTTATTTTTTTTTTTTTTTTTTTGCAACATTTTTATATTACATATACTCCTATGTATCACATTACAAAAAATCGTGCAGATCGTCGAATATAAATTTTTCCAATTTTGGCCTCCTAAATGTTACAAATGACACAGTGTGCGGCGCCTGCAACGCCTCTGTTGAAACAGTGCGAGACACTGGCAAGCACGCTAATATGGCGACCCGCTGACACGAAAGGAGCTTCCTCTGCCCGAAGACAGAAGAGGCAGTTCTGTACCATAAGTTGCGCAGACAACAAAAAGCCCACCATATATGATACGCACAGAACGCCTACTCAAGCCCCAATCAGTCCGCAAAACACGCCTGATGGTCCCAACGACCGTTGTCAGCTTCTCCTTCAACCGATCGAAGTGTGGAAGAAAATTCAAACGCTCTGACACCGTTATTCCGAGATATTTAACAGTACACGAATACCTTATGCCGCGTTCACCAGCTCGAATGCAGGGAGGACGACTGCGTGCCAATCTGCCTTTCAGCAGCATCAGCACCGTCTTCGAGCATAGCTTGCTCACCACGATTTTCCAGTTCAAGGCGACTATCCCCTTCAATCATGATGAGCAAGTCAGCCGCATACGCACAGACCTTGAAGAAGGCAGCTAGCTCCCGCAACAGGGGATCCATCATAAGATTCCATATACATGGACCACAAATGGAACCCTGTGGGCAACCCCGCTGCACATCGCTCCAGACCGAAACACTGGCTCCCACGACACAAGCCTTCCTATCCCGGAAATAACTTGCCCAAAGAGCGATCTCCCTACACCTGACCTCTGACAACCTTGTGAGCACGCTATCCCATAAAAGGAAATCAAATGCCAAGGACATATTTGGAATTTGACCCGCTCAGGCTATCTTACACATCGTAGCAATCCTTAAGCCGTGCCACCATAATCATCTCCAGCACCTTTCCAAGCACTGGAAGAAGACTTATGCCCCGATACGAGTGAGGATCACTCCTAACCCGATCAGGCGACTTAAACAAGACTACAACTACATGACGAATGCAGCTGGAGAAAACGGACTCGATAAGATAGATAAGAATCACTGCAAGGATCATAACAAATCACTCCAGGATTATATCACACACTTCCAAATAAGACATTAGTGAAGTGGAGTGTAGCCGTTTATGTTAGGAAGAAAAAGAGCTTGTCCAAGTTCCATAAAAAGTTCAGCCCGGTCCAATGTGACGATATTTTGCTGGATTATCATCTGTCAAGCCGGGTGGAGGGTGGAGTTATTTTAATGGGACTACGTACAAACAAGGCCTAAGATAAAGACATTTTTTATTTTCTTAGAAAATCCAACCGTTTAAATACGTAGGAAAAGGGCGGGTCTATAGAGAGGATAGCTTATTGTTAACTGAAGCCACGATGATTTATACAAGTCTATACTAGAACATGGAAATATGTATATATATATACATGGACGTAGTATAATTTCCTTACCTCATCCAACATACCCCTCTCATCATACAATGTACGATTAATCTCCTCATCATTCATCCAACGAATTGCCACGGTGAAATTCATACGTTCCGCCAAATAATTCAACATACGTCCCTCCAGACCTTTAAAACGTGTTTTCGATGCCATCGTTGTATTCGGTAGAACCTCAAAATATGGCATATCTTCCCAGGTGGCACATACCAATGGACAACCGTGTAAATTACTCGCCTTGGAAATATAAAATTTTGTATGATTCCATCTGCCGCTAACAAATGTATTATTCACAACCGGAACATTTGCCATGCAATGAAATTCCGAAAATGGTTCATCATGAAATAGTAGAATATTATTTAGGCCAGCATAGACCAGGACATTCGCGTGAGATATGCCTGAATCTAAACTCAGTTGTAAGGAGCTATAGAGTTCATCGTAATAATGATTCGGTGAGGGTGATGTATACAGCACAATAAAATAGGTACCTTCAACATTAAGATGGTATTTGATGATGTTCGTATAGAGGTATCTACAAGGGGAGTGGGGAGAAAATGAAAATACAGGGTAAAATCAAAAGCACCTTAAAAAAAAAACATAATTATCAAATAAATGAAATAAACTTTCGTAATATTTTTTATACTCACTCCAGTGATTCCGTTGAATCCACCAAAATAACACTATAATGTATTTCATCGGTCACTGGTATGGGTATGCCATTGCTGAGATAAATCGAAATCCGGCCATCCAACAACAGCCACATTATATTGATAATATCGTAAAAGAAATAAATACGTCGGGGATTTTCCACTTTAATGTGAAGATTAAAACTTATTAAACGATATTTTTCTATAAAAAATCGATCAATCATTTCGACTAAAGCTTCCGAAATATTATGGGCAATTTCTTGATGATTTAACTCCAATACTTGTGGGCAACTCGTTGCAGTTGTGTGTCGGATGACCAAGGACAATAGTAGGACATAATACAAATATTGCCGTGACATGATGACACGCAAACGTTTAGCCAGTTACTAAAATTGAAATGTCTATGAATTTGGCTACTGCCTAATAGTTAGGCCGCTGTCATCAGAGTTTTAATTTTTATATAATATGTATGTATTACATGAAATGTTTAATTGTATTTTTTACAATGGAAAATTATGGACTTTGAACTTACACTTAGAAAATTTTTTCAAATATTAACAAGTAAACAAGTGGCCGTGGTGAAGTTTTTATATCATCTACCATGAGGTGTAAATTAAAAATATATGTAATCGTTTGCGACCTTAGAGATATGGCGGGTTATGCCATAATATTTTTTGGTGGTAAGATTTAACACCCAATGACAAGTAAAATATGGAAAAATCGCGGTACCTTCATATAGGGACTATCGTAAAAATTTTGACCAATATTGACCATTTTTTGGTAGAGAGGATTGCTACACAATGGGCGGTCAAAGTACCAAATTACAGTCAATTCAGTTAAAAAACATGCCAAAAATTTTCAAAAAGCCGAGCATATTGGGGCTATTGAAAAATGTGGACCGATATAACCCAATTTTAATACCCAACATCCAAGGTGCAATAACAATGTATATGGACACATTTTAAGCTCTATCATGAATATTGTGAGCTATATAGCGATTTCAACCATTAGGCGGAATGAGAGAATTTTATTCTGATCATGAATATATATGTATTACGGTGACTCCGGTGAATATTTCGGAGTGTTGCAAAATGCGAATTTTGGTCGTAGTTTCACCCAAACTCAAATTAACTACCAATAAGGAAAGTATAAGATACCCTTCACCACTTTGGGGATCTTCTACATATGTATCCTTACAGATGTCGTCTTTTCGAAGGACCATATCAATCAAGCACCCATTGATTATTTGGTTTACAATCAACATGAATAGGTCGAAAATATATACGAACGCTATGCTATATCTAAATCTGAACCGATTTCAAGGAAACTTGGCCGAGATTTATTTATATTAATTTCAGTACGTATTGCCAATCACCCTAGCTATGGGTCTTTAGTACACCATTTACTTAAAATCGGACAAAAGTATATATAGGAGCTATATGTAAATCTGAACCAATTTCAAGAAAACTTGACACCCGAAAAGTTATAGTAACATCGGACGAAAATATATATTGGAGCTATATCTAAATCTAAACTGATTTTCACGAAACTTAGCACCATACTTCGTGCAAATCGAAAGATATATAAGGACTTTGGAGACCCATTTACCTTAAATCGGACGAAAATATATATGGGAGCTTTATATAAAGCTGGACCGATTTTCACGAAACGTAGCACACATCATTCCGGACCCAATTCAGTACCCTATGCCAAATTTCGTGCAAATCGAAAGATATATAGGGACTTTGCAGACCGATTTACCTTCAATCGGACGAAAATATATATGGGAGCCTTATATAAATCTGACCCAATTTTCTCGAAACTTGGCACACGTCATTCTTGACTTAATTCAGTACTTTATGCCAAATTTCGTGCAAATCGAAAGATATATAAGGACTTCGGTGCCCCATTTACCTTAAATCGGACGAAACTATATATGAGAGCTATATCTAAATCTGGATAGATTTTCACGAAACTTGGCAGACATCACTCTAAGCTCAATTCACTACGTTATGTCAAATTTCGAGCAAATCGAAAGAAATATAGGGACTTTGGTGCACTATATATATAAAATCTGACGAAAATATATATGGGAGCTATATCTAAATCTGGGCCGATTTTCACGAAATTTAGTAGACATCACTCTAGGCTCAATTCAGTACGTTATGCCAAATTTCGTGCAAATCGAAATATAAATAGGTACTTTGGTACACCATTTACCTTAAATCGGAGGAAAATATATATGGGAGCTATATCTAAATCTGAACCGATTTTCACGAAACTTGGCACACATCATTATAGACTTAATTCATTACGCTATGCCAAATTTTCATCAAATCGAAATATATACAGGGGCTTTAGTTCACCATTTACATAAAATCGGACGAAACTATATATTTGAGCTATATTTAAATCTGGATAGATTTTCACGAAACTTGGCAGACATCACTCTAAGTTCAATTCAGTACGTTATGCCAAATTTCGTGCAAATCGAAATATATATAGGGACTTTGGTGCACCATTTACATAAAATCGGACGAAACTATATGTTGGAGCTATATCTAAATCTGGACTGATTTTCCCCAAACTTTTCAGATATCGCTCTATGCTCAATTCACTACATTGTGCCAAATGTCGTGCAAATCGAAAGATATATAGGGACTTTGGGGCACCATTTACATTAAATCGGACGAAACTATATATGGGAGCTATATCTAAATCTGGACCGATTTTCATGAAACTTGGCAGACATCATTCTAGACCTAAATGATTAGGCTGTACCAAATTTCGTGCAAATCGAAATATATATAGGGACCGTTTACATTAAATCGGTTAAATATATATATGGGAGCTATATCTAAATCTGAACCGATTTTCCCAATTTCAATAGGGTTCGTCCTTGGGCCGAATAAGTGACCTGTGCCAAATTTCATCCATTCCGGATCATAAATGCGACCTGTACTATGCGACCTGTACTATGCGACCTGTCTGTCCATGACAGACAGACAGACGGGCGGACATGCATAAATCGACTTAGAAAGTGATTGCATATTCTCAAAAGGAACCATGTGTCTATCTCGTTTCCTTATGCCTGTTGCAAACATATGCACAAATACATAATACCCTGTACCACAGTGTGGTGAAGTGTATAAAAATTAAAGATCGAATTATAAATACCATAAATGTAATTTATTGTGTACATCTCTTTTTTATTTTTTTTTTAAATAAATATTACTTCATGGCAGGATGAATTTGTGATCCAAAATACTAAAATTAATTAATATTTATTTTATGAACATTTTACTTATATTAATGCAGAATTGATCAATTAACAATTTTCTGCCATTTAATTTCTTCTTCCTCTCCTCCGAGCCCACACGCTCATCCGATGGACAATAATTTCTCCCACTAAAACACAAATACAACCCAGCAAACATATGCCCAACAAATTCAATGCACCATATAGCTGATATAAATCCATTGCTTGAGGTTGATCATCGGCCTGCATTTTGTGAAAGGTATTTTCAAATATTAATTGTTGCTCCCAACGTTGCATTAGACCAATGTTCGTGTAACTCGTAATAAAAATATTGAAACGATTGAGAAATATTGAATTTTTCTTCATCTAAATAGATAGCTGTTGGGTAAATAGGATCTCCGGAACCAAATACAGATCATTATTAGTTTGATCGAGATATCTCAAATAGCCATAATATTCATAGGCGGTCAAAATGGCAGTCTTCTGACTGAAACCGTATTTTTCGGGGTCATTGAGTATGGCAAAACTTTCAAGTTCAGTGTCGTTAAGAATAACTGCCACATCATAGATTCCCTTGAGATGTTGAATGCCGTGATAAACCACTTCCGACATGAGAACCGTGTAATTCTGTTCATTTAGTTCTTCTATGGTCTTTGGTGGGGATTTGTGGATATCGTGGCGCAGAAAATGATACATAAAACCCTGATAAATGGTACGCAAAACAAATGAAGCCAATAGCCATACCATCAGCAGGAATCGTGAAAATGGCACCTTTGGATCGCGGGCAATTGGACCACCCAAGCTAGTTATAACCATATTATAGATAGGACGTTGTTGTCTACCCAATACTAAATATTTTATTTCACCATCCACTTGGGCTATCGCGTAAAGTATTGCATTCCCAAGCACTAACATTCCGATGAGAATAAACCAAATTTCCCTTTTAAATGGCAGTAATAACTTTACGAATGGGTCATAGTGTTCGGTGCGCGAAGAGATGACAAAGTAGAAGGAGCTCAGGAAATAATTTGTTGTTGGTGTAAAGGAGTCATATAATGATGTTGGCTTATCATGAAAGGCACCAATCACAAAAGAGCTGTAAGAGGAGAAATATAGAATATTTAATATGTAAGAAGTAACAGGTTGTTAATTTTGGTTAATCCAATATTTTTATAGCTTCCACCATGAAGAACCAAAAACGAAATGAAAAGAAAGGTAAGGTAAGAGAACGACTATGGTTGGCCTGGGCAAAAATGTATAATATCCTACACCACTTTAGGCGTTTTGCGATAGAAGCTTTTAAGAATCGTAGAATATGTCGCTCATCATTGACATGGTGTATATTATATATGGGGAGTTATATTTACATCTGAACCAGTTCGCTTTAAAATTTGCACAGGCTGTAATAGACTCGAATTGGTATCCCCTTCTAGCTTTGGTATCAATATGGGACCCGTACCAAAATATAAACAGATGTAAATCAAGATTGGTGCATTGTATACTTCAGTCAATCCCTTAGCACAAAATTTCCTATTTCCGTAAAATTGGACGAAGTTATACATTGGAGATTTTTATAATTCTGAACCGATTTTCAGGAAACTAAACACATATCATTCTAGACCTAATTAATTTCGTGCAAATCGAAAGATATGTAAGGACTTCGGTACACCATTTACATTAAATCGGACGAAAATATATATGGAAAATATATATAAATCTAAACCGATTTTCACGAAATTTAACACACACCTTTCTAGACCTAATTCAGTACAATCTGCCAAATTCGAGCAAATCGAAAGATATATAGGGACTTTGATACACCATTTACATTAAATCGGACGAAAATATATATGGGTGCTATATCTAAATCTGGACCGATTTTGAAGAAACTTAGCACACATCATTCTAGACTTAATTCATTACGCTATGCCAAATTTCGTGCAAATCGAATGATATATAGGGACTTTGGTACACCATTAAAATTAAATCAGACGAAAATATATATGGGAGCTATATCTAAATCACACATCATTCTAGACATAATTCAGTACGGCGTGCCAAATTTCGTGCAAATCGAAAGATATATAGGGACTTTGGTTGCACCATATACATTAAATCGGACGAAAATATAATGGGAGCTATATCTAAATATGGACCGATTTTCAGGAAACTTAACACACATCATTCTACACCTAATTCAATACGCTGTGCCAAATTTCGTGCAAATCGAAAGATATATAGGGACTTTGGTTGCACCATATACATTAAATCGGACGAAAATATAATGGGAGCTATATCTAAATCTGGACCGATTTTCACGAAACTTGGCAGACAATCTCTAAGCTCAATGCAGTACGTTATGCCAAATTTCGTGCAAATTGAAAGATATGTAGGGACATTTATGCACTATTTATATAAAATCGGACGAAAATATATATGGGAACTATATCTAAATCTGGACCGATTTTCACGAAATTTAGTAGACATCACTCTAGGCTCAATTCAGTACGTTATGCCAAATTCCGTGCAAATCGAATGATATATAGCGACTTTGGTACACCATTTACATTAAATCAGGCGAAAATATATATGGGACCTATATCTAAATCTGGACCGACTCTCAGGAAACTTAACACACACCATTCTAGACCTAATTCAGTAGCCTGCGCCAAATGTCGTGCAAATCGAAAAATATATAGAGATTTTGGTGCACCATTTACATAAAATCGGACGAAACTATATATGGGAGCTATATCCAAATCTGGATCGATTTTCACGAAACTGGGCAGACATTACTCTAGGCTCAATTCAGTATGTTATGCCAAATATCGTGCAAATCGAAAAATATATAGGGACTTTGGTGCACCATTTACATAAAATCGGACGAAGCTATATATGGGAGCTATATCTAAATCTGAACCGATTTTCACGAAACTTGGCAGACATCACTCTAGGCTTAATTCATTACGCTGTGCCAAATTTCGTGCAAAACGAACAATATAAAGGGACTTTGGTGCACCATTTACATTAAATCGGACGAAAATATATATGGGAGCTATATCAAAATCTGAACCGATTTTTCCCAATTTCAATAGGGTACGTCCTTGGGCCAAATAAGTGAACTGTGCCAAATTTCATCCAAGTCGGATCATAAATGCGACCTGTACTTTGTTAACAAAAGTACATGGACGGATGGACAGACGGACGAACAGACGGACATGCGTAAATCGACTTAGAAAGTGATTCTATGCATATTCTCAAAAGGAACTATGGGTCTATCTCGATTCCTTTTGCCTGTTACAAACATATGCACAAAGACATAATACCCCGTACCACAGTGTGGTGAAGGGTATAAAAACGTGGAAAAAATGCATGTGACATATGTCAGCGGTTCCACCCTGATTTGATCTTATGGTGGAAGTTAAAAAAAAACCAAACTAATTGTTTTCTTACCTCATCCAACATACCACTTTCATCATACACTGTACGATTAATCTCTTCATGGTTCATCCAGCGGATTGCAACAGTGAAATTCATACGTTCCGCTAAATAATCCAACAAACGTCCGTCCAAACCTTTGAAACGTTGTTTCGCGTTCATTGTTGTATTCGGTAGCACTTCGAAATATGGCATATCATCCCAGGTGGCACAAACCAAAGGGCAGCCATGTAAATTACTTACTTTCGAAATAAAAAATTTTGTATGATTCCATTTACCGTTGACAAATTTGTTGGCAACCACCGGAACATTGGCCATACAATGGAATTCGGAAAATGGTTCATCATGAAATAGGAGAATGCTATTAAGACCCGTATGAACTAAAACGTTGGCGTGAGATATTCCCGAATCTAAAGACCGTTCTAAAGATTGATATAATTCATCGTAATAGTGATTCGGTGAGGGTAATGTGTAGAGCACAATAAAATAGGAACCTACAACTTGTAGATGGTATTTGATAATGTTCGTATAGAGATATCTGAAAAAAGGAGGAGGCAAAACAAATGCAATAAAATAAAATATGGTTTCAAACTTCAATATACAATATTAAATTTCAACAATTTTCCCATCCTCCCAATTACCGATTCTTATTATACCATTCGCTATACTCACTCCAAAGACTCCGTTGAATCGACCAGCAAAACACTATAATGTATATCATCGGTCACTGGTATGGGTATGCCATTGCTGATATAAATCGAAATTCGGCCATCCAGCAACAGCCACATTACATCGATAATATCGTAAAAGAAATAAATATGCTTCGGGTTTTCAACTTTTATGTAAATCGTTGCACTAATTTTACTATATTTTTCTATGAAATATCGATCAATCATTTCCACTAAGGCTTCCGAAATGTTATGGGTAATTTCTTCATGATTCAACTGTAATACTTGTGGACAACTCGTTGCAGTTGCCAATATGTGTCTGATAAACGGGCAAATGATGAGCCATAATAAAGTTCGGCCGTAGTTACAATACTGCCGTGACATGATGACACGCTAACGTTTAACCAGTTACTAAATTTGAAATGTAAATAAATTTGGCCAATGCCTAATGGATAGGCCTTCGTCTGTTTGGTTTATGTCGTGTTTTGTTATTCTAATTATATTTCACATGGCTAATCACGTATTTATAGCCAGAATAAAATTCTCTTATATTCTGAAATGCATATTTCATGACGGGCAAAATTCAACAATTTTTTGGCTATAATAATTGGAAATTCCTCCAGTATTATTGACGGGCTGAATTTACGCCAAAAAATGATGTAATACTGTTATGGTCTGATGACATTACCTTCAGGGTATTGAGATGAAGATTCAAATCATTACATCATGATGGCGTCTTTGATAGATAAATTTATAATTGATCCGATAAACTCTTAAACAAACACAATACAATATTTGTACTTGTGAGCGTATAAGTATTGTCACAACGTATACGCCATAATGTTCACTGAAGAATTTATCTATGATGTTTATACCCTTCACCACACTGTGGTACAGGCTATTATGTCTTTGTGCATATGTTTGTAACAGGCAAAAGGAAACGAGACACATGGTCCCTTTTGACAATATGCTTAGAATCGCTTTCTGAGCCGATTTATGCTCTCCTATATATTTTAGTCCGATTTTATGTAAATGGTGCACCAAAGTCGTTATATAATTTTCGATTTGCCCGAAATTTGGCACATCATACTAAATTAAGTCCAAAACGATGTGTATAAAATTTCGTGAAAATCGGTTCAGATTTAGGCATAGCTCCCATATATAGTTTCGTCCGATTTTATGTAAATAGTGCACCAAAATCGTTATATAATTTTCGATTTGCCCGCAATTAGGCATAGCGTACTGAGTTAAGACTAGAATGATGTGTATAAAATTTTGTGAAAATCGGTTCAGCTTTAGATATAGCTCCCATATACATTTTCATCCGATTCTATGTATATGGTGCACCAAAGTCCCTATATATCCTTCGATTTGCTCGAAATTTGGCATAGCGTACTGCGTTAAGACTAGAATGATGTGTGTTAAGTTTCGTGAAAATCAGTTCAGATTTAGTTGTAGCTCCTATATATATTTCCGTCCGATTTTAGGTGAATGGTGCACCAAAGTCCCTGCAAATCTGTCTATTTGCACGAAATTCGGCATAGCGTACAGAGTTAAGACCAGAATGTTATTTGTTAAGTTTCGTGAAAATCGGTTCAGATTTAGATATAGCTCCCATAGAATGATGTGTGTTAAGTTTCGTGAAAATCGGTTCAGATTTAGATATAGCTCCCATATATATTTTCATCCGATTTTATTTAAATGGTGCACCAAAGTCCCTGCAAATCTATCTATTTACACGAAATTCGGCATAGCGTACACAGTTAAGACTAGAATGTTATTTGTTAAGTTTCGTAAAAATCTATTCCGATTTAGATATAACTCTCATATATATTTTCTTCCCCTTTAAGGGAAATGGTACACCAAAGTCTAGAATGATGTGTGCTAAGTTTCGTGAAAATCGGTTAAGATTTAGATATAGCTCCCAGACCGATATTAATGATTTTCGGTAAGAAGATTTCATATTTCATGTTCGGACAGTCCGAACTTTTCATATCCTCCAGCGTCATATAGGCTATGTAATTGTAAATTTAATATCAAACAGACACTCAGGTTAGAAAACTGGGCCAGGAACAGGAAAAAAGTATACTGGGACAAGTTATTTATTCAAAGGTTTTTTCTCTCTATAAGAACCCGAAGTCTTCGGTAGGAATGGGGCTATGTATAACATGGATCTATATTGAAAACCAGTAAGGAAAGTTGTAAAGTCGGACGGGACCGACTATATGATACCCTTCACCACTATGGGTATATTACACAGGACTATTAACATGAAATTGGAAATGTGAATCTACCTGGATCTATCCATAAACATACATAAACAAGTATGTAAACCGACTTCAAATAAATATCAATACGTCATCCGTTGGGCTATGTCTGTACGTTATGCAAAATTTTGTCTGCAGGCAGGTTAAGTTCGAAGATGGGCTATATCGATCCATGTTTATGCATAATACCGCTCAATTTTCAATATTTTAGGGTTCTTGAGCGTGTTTTTCTACCGATTTCGCTGATATTTGGTACATTGGGTTATTTTTGGGTACCAAATGTCTCCACAAGAAATTATAAATATCGGTCAACATTTTCTGGTAGACCCATATAACAGTACCCCCAATTTTCGGTATTTTTGGGAGTTTTAGGCTGGTTTTTGAACCGAATTTGGTACAATGGTTTCTTATTGGGTAAATCGACTTCAAACAAATATCAATAGGTCATCCTCTGGGCTATGTATGTACTTCTAGAAAACGCAACTAAGTAATTTGATGCTCAATTTTGTACGATGTGCAAAATTTGATGACAATCTGATTAACATAAGGAGGTTGATGCCCAACTTACTTAAAATATATATCTAAATCTGGTCCGATTTTCTCGAAACTTGGCAGACGTCATTCTAGGCTCAATTCAGTACGTTATGTTAAATGTCGTGCATATCGAAAGATATATGGACTTTGGTGCACCATTTACATGAAATCGGACGAAACTATATATGGGAGCTATATCTAAATCTGAACCGATTTTCACGAAACTTGGCAGACATCACACTAGACTCAATTCAGACTTTGGTGCACCATTTACATGAAATCGGACGAAACTATATGTTGGAGCTATATCTAAATCTGGACCGATTTTCACGAAACTTGGCAGACATCATTCTAGGCTCAATTCAGTACGTTATGTCAAATTTCGTGCAAATCGAATAATATATATGGACTTTGGTGCACCATTTACATGTAATCGGACGAAACTATAATGGGAGCTATATCTAAATCTGAACCGATTTTCACGAAACTTGGCAGACATCACACTAGGCTCAATTCAGTACGTTATACCAAATTTCGTGCAAATCGACGGATATATAGGGTATTTGGTGCACCATTTACCTTAAATCAGACGAAAATATATATGGGAGCTATATCTAAATCTGAACCGATTTTTCCCAATTTCAATAGCGTTCGTCCTTGGGCCAAACAAGTGAGCTGTGCCAAATTTCATCCAAATCGGATTATAAATGCGACCTGTACTTTGTTTACAATTTAATACCAACAGACGCCCGTCCCGTCCGTCACGCATAAATCGACTCAGAAAGTGATTCTATGCATATTCTCAAAAGGAACTATGGGTCTATCTCGTTTCTTTTTGCCTGTTACAAACATATGCACAAAGACATAATACCCTGTCCCACAGTGTGGTGAAGGGTATAAATAATGAAAATTATATATACTTTGGCGTGAACTTTATAACCTTAACAAGTAAATACGTCGTTATGTTCGCCCGAGCCAAACTTTGTATACCCTCACCCATTAGAGTTTTTAAATTAGCACAGTTAACATACCAATAATCGGTTTTGACTCTTCAATATTTATTCCAATATTTTTCATTTTCGTACACATTTTTGGAAAATATGTGCAATATATTCCAAATTCACCTACTTACTTCGAGAGTAATTTAGCTTATAAGGCAATCATCTTATGGGATATTATTAAACCGCATCCACATTGTTTGCAATCGATTTTTTCAAAAGGTATTTGATTTTGATAAGAAACATTTAAATCTATAAGACATATATAATATATTGAAATTTTGTACGAACTTTGATATAACTTCCTGAAGGAAGAAATCAAAAGTAAATCCGTGCTCTGGGGCGTATAACTATTTTCAAAACGTATACGTCACATATTAAATCGAAAAGTATTTCCTTGTATCAGTGATTTTTTCAAGTCATATTGAAAGCATTTTAATAATACTCAGCAGTATAAGCAGGAAGAAGAATCTAAGCGTTATTCATATAATAAAAAATAACAATGAGTATATAAAGGGATCCGTTATTTAATCGATAGTTATTTCCATTAACATTTTCGCAAGAATTTTGGACGTGTCCTGATCCACTTACTAACTCGATAAAATACAATTTCTCCCATTAAAACAAAAGTGCACACTGCCAAACAGATCAGCTTTGGGTATATCATCACTGTGAATCTTACGAAACGAATTTTCATGCAGTAAATGTTTTATCCAACGATGCATCAGACCCTCGTTAATATAACTTTTGATGTGCGTATTAAATTCGTGTAGAAACATGGAATTTTTCATCAAAACAATACTTAAGCCCTGAGTAAATAGAACCTCCGGTACGAGATAATACTCATCTGATTTAGATAAAAACCATTTAAAATAAGCAAAATGTTCGTGAGCCGATAAGATGGCCAATTTTGTGAATCCATATTTTTCGGGATGATTTAACATTGGAAAATTCTCAATTGCAATATCATTCATCATCAGCGTAGAATCGAATTGTTGCCTTAAATATTCCACCTTAGTATAAATTAATTCTGGTATCAGGATGGTATAATTTTCTCGACGCAACTGATCGATGGTCTGGGGTGGTGACCGGTGTAGATCATGTCGTAAAAAGTGATACATTAACCCTTGGTAAATGGTACGCAATATAAATGAAGCCAAGAGCCATAGCATGATTAGGAAACGTGAAAATGGTATTTTGGGAACTCGTGATATACCAGCACCCAAACTTATGACAAATGTATTGTAAACAGGTCTGTGCAGGTTCCTTTCGAGGAATAAATATTTTAGCCGGCACTTGAGTTGGGTAATTGAAAATACAATGACATTGCACATTACCAACATCAGTATAAGCGCGAGCCAAACTTCGGTGCGAAATGGCAACAACAATTTGACAAATGGGTCGTAGGGATTTCTTTTGGCAGATATGGCAAAATAATATGAGCTCATATAATAGGTTGTGGTGGGTATGTAAACATCCTCAAACGAGGTGGGTTTGTTGTGAAAGGCCCCAACTACGAAATCCGCACCCTCTGAGAAAAGCTAAAAAAGACAAAAATATATTTTCCCCGATTATTGAAATCATCAAATTAAATGAAGAACAATTACCTTCTTCAGTATGCCAGCATTATCGTAAATAGTTTCATTAATTTCCTCATCCGTCATCCAGCGCATATTCACCGTAAAATTCATGCGCTGCGCCAAGTAATTCAGCAACCTTCCCTCCAGTCCTCTATAATGTTCACTCGGTGTTATCCTTGATTCGGGAAGTGTTTCCAAATATGGCATCTCTTCCCAGGTGGCACAAATCAAGGGACAACCAAATAAATTATTTGCTTTGTGTACATAAAAATTCCGATGCTCCCATTCACCATTTATAAATTTATTATGAATAATCGGAACGTTGGCCATACAATGATATTCGGTGAAGGGTAAGCCATACATATGATATGTTGGCATGTGGCATCTAGACACAAGAAGAACTGTATTAGTCATGAAATAGTAGAGATGATATTTCACAATGTTCGTGTAGAGATATCTGGAAATAATATAAAAAGTGAGTAGAACTCTTGTGTAATTATTCTTAAAGAATATTTTTCAAGGGCCAACTGAGGCGTGGATTTATTAAAGAATATTTTTCAAGGGCCAACTGAGGCGTGGATTTATTAAAGAATATTTTTCAAGGGCCAACTGAGGCGTGGATTTATTAAAGAATATTTTTCAAGGGCCAACTGAGGCGTGGATTTATTAAAGAATATTTTTCAAGGGCCAACTGAGGCGTGGATTTATTAAAGAATATTTTTCAAGGGCCAACTGAGGCGTGGATTTATTAAAGAATATTTTTCAAGGGCCAACTGAGGCGTGGATTTATTAAAGAATATTTTTCAAGGGCCAACTGAGGCGTGGATTTATTAAAGAATATTTTTCAAGGGCCACTGAGGCGTGGATTTATTAAAGAATATTTTTCAAGGGCCAACTGAGGCGTGGATTTATTAAAGAATATTTTTCAAGGGCCAACTGAGGCGTGGATTTATTAAAGAATATTTTTCAAGGGCCAACTGAGGCGTGGATTTATTAAAGAATATTTTTCAAGGGCCAACTGAGGCGTGGATTTATTAAAGAATATTTTTCAAGGGCCAACTGAGGCGTGGATTTATTAAAGAATATTTTTCAAGGGCCAACTGAGGCGTGGATTTATTAAAGAATATTTTTCAAGGGCCAACTGAGGCGTGGATTTATTAAAGAATATTTTTCAAGGGCCAACTGAGGCGTGGATTTATTAAAGAATATTTTTCAAGGGCCAACTGGGCGTGGATTTATTAAAGAATATTTTTCAAGGGCCAACTGAGGCGTGGATTTATTAAAGAATATTTTTCAAGGGCCAACTGAGGCGTGGATTTATTAAAGAATATTTTTCAAGGGCCAACTGAGGCGTGGATTTATTAAAGAATATTTTTCAAGGGCCAACTGAGGCGTGGATTTATTAAAGAATATTTTTCAAGGGCCAACTGAGGCGTGGATTTATTAAAGAATATTTTTCAAGGGCCAACTGAGGCGTGGATTTATTAAAGAATATTTTTCAAGGGCCAACTGAGGCGTGGATTTATTAAAGAATATTTTTCAAGGGCCAACTGAGGCGTGGATTTATTAAAGAATATTTTTCAAGGGCCAACTGAGGCGTGGATTTATTAAAGAATATTTTTCAAGGGCCAACTGAGGCGTGGATTTATTAAAGAATATTTTTCAAGGGCCAACTGAGGCGTGGATTTATTAAAGAATATTTTTCAAGGGCCAACTGAGGCGTGGATTTATTAAAGAATATTTTTCAAGGGCCAACTGAGGCGTGGATTTATTAAAGAATATTTTTCAAGGGCCAACTGAGGCGTGGATTTATTAAAGAATATTTTTCAAGGGCCAACTGAGGCGTGGATTTATTAAAGAATATTTTTCAAGGGCCAACTGAGGCGTGGATTTATTAAAGAATATTTTTCAAGGGCCAACTGAGGCGTGGATTTATTAAAGAATATTTTTCAAGGGCCAACTGAGGCGTGGATTTATTAAAGAATATTTTTCAAGGGCCAACTGAGGCGTGGATTTATTAAAGAATATTTTTCAAGGGCCAACTGAGGCGTGGATTTATTAAAGAATATTTTTCAAGGGCCAACTGAGGCGTGGATTTATTAAAGAATATTTTTCAAGGGCCAACTGAGGCGTGGATTTATTAAAGAATATTTTTCAAGGGCCAACTGAGGCGTGGATTTATTAAAGAATATTTTTCAAGGGCCAACTGAGGCGTGGATTTATTAAAGAATATTTTTCAAGGGCCAACTGAGGCGTGGATTTATTAAAGAATATTTTTCAAGGGCCAACTGAGGCGTGGATTTATTAAAGAATATTTTTCAAGGGCCAACTGAGGCGTGGATTTATTAAAGAATATTTTTCAAGGGCCAACTGAGGCGTGGATTTATTAAAGAATATTTTTCAAGGGCCAACTGAGGCGTGGATTTATTAAAGAATATTTTTCAAGGGCCAACTGAGGCGTGGATTTATTAAAGAATATTTTTCAAGGGCCAACTGAGGCGTGGATTTATTAAAGAATATTTTTCAAGGGCCAACTGAGGCGTGGATTTATTAAAGAATATTTTTCAAGGGCCAACTGAGGCGTGGATTTATTAAAGAATATTTTTCAAGGGCCAACTGAGGCGTGGATTTATTAAAGAATATTTTTCAAGGGCCAACTGAGGCGTGGATTTATTAAAGAATATTTTTCAAGGGCCAACTGAGGCGTGGATTTATTAAAGAATATTTTTCAAGGGCCAACTGAGGCGTGGATTTATTAAAGAATATTTTTCAAGGGCCAACTGAGGCGTGGATTTATTAAAGAATATTTTTCAAGGGCCAACTGAGGCGTGGATTTATTAAAGAATATTTTCAAGGGCCAGAATATTTTTCAATGGTGGATTTTTTCATTTGACAATGGTGCTATAGGCGTGGATTTTTGTAAAGAATATTTTTCAAGGACTATCACAGCTATAGGCGTGGATTTTTGTAAAGAATATTTTTCAAGGACTATCACAGCTATAGGCGTGGATTTTTGTAAAGAATATTTTTCAAGGATTTTTTAAATAAATGTTTCAAGGAGTATTCGAAGCTTTGGGAATATATATTTTGGATTTTGCCAATTGTTTTAGAAGATGTTTTTTACATATGCATGTATTTTATATGTATATATTTTACTTACTCTAATGATTCCATTGAATCCACCAACAATATACAATGGTCTATATCATTTGACAATGGTATTGGTATGCCATTACTTAAGTACACATTAATATCGGCATTCAATAACTCCCACATGCCATCGACAATATCGTGAAAGAAACTGAGTGCTATTGGCATGATGAGAAAAAATGTTATGACAACGGTATTAACGCTATTGAACATATTGTCAATCAAATATAATATTCCGTAATTAATTTTATGCGAATCAATTTGTAATCTATCCTTTGCGAATTTAAAGTGTCAAATACTTGCCATTGGTATGTATTTTATATGAAATTATTTTCGATAGTTGCAAAATAATTAGCTATCATTTAAAATGGTAATTAAGCGAAAACTACAAACATTTTGGTTAGGCCTCAAACTGCTTCTGTCATATTATGTCATGTATTGTTTACTAACATTCACTAATTAGTACTTTTCAATATTAGTTGAATTTTTGCGTTTAATGTGATTCGAAAAGGCCAAACGGTTATTTGTTTTAAGTGAAAATGAGTAATTTGATATGTTTGTTTTCAAAATTAAAAAAAAATGAAACTAGTTTCAGAATTGACCGTTTGGCTAAAGAGGGGGTAGGTTATTTTAAAAAGGATGTATGTATGTATGTTTTTTTGATGTGCGGTAATAAACATAAATAATTGAGGTTCCATTCCAATTCCGTTTTTGGAATTCCTCCGAAAAACAAAGGCAAATGCATTGAGGTGTATAGGTTCGAATTGACTCCTCTACTCTACTCAAGTGGAACATTAGCCTAAAGAAATTTCAAATGTCAAATATTGCGATCTCTATCGTGATTTCAACAGACGGACTGACACTTATGGGGTCCCCGGTGAATATTTCGATGTGTTGTAAACTGAATGACAAATTTAACCCTACGTGTATATTATACGTGTATATTAAACAGGACTATTAACATGAAAGTGGATGAAATAAAATATGTGATATTTAACTAAATGTGAATCTCCCTAGATCTATCCATAAAGTATGTAAATCGACTTCAAACAAATATAAATAGGTCATCCGTTGGGCTATGTCTGTACTTCTAGCAAACGCAACTACGCAATTATATGCTCAATTTTGTACGTTGCCCAATTTACTTGAAATCGATCTATAATAAAAGGGAGCTATGTCTAAATATGGACCGATTTTCACGAAACAAGACAGACATCACTCTAGGCTCAATTCAGTACGTCATGCCAAATTTCGAGAAATCGAAGGATATATAGGGACTTTGGTGCACCATTTACATTAAATCGGACGAAACTATATATGGGAGCTATATCTAAATCTGGACCGATTTTCACGAAATCTGGCAGACATAATTCTATGCTCAATTCAGTACGTTATGCCAAATGTCGTGCAAATCGAAAGATATTTAGGGACTTTGGCGCACCATTTAACTTAAATCGGACGAAACTATATATGGGAGCCACATCTAAATCTGAACCGATTTCCTCGAAACTTGGCACACATCATTCTGCACCTAATTCAGTACTCTATGCCAAATTTCATGCAAATCGTATGATATGTGGGGACTTTGTGTGCCCCATTTACCTTAAATCGGACGAAACTATATATGGGAGCTATATCTAAATCTGAACCGATTTTTCCCAATTTCTAAATGATAGGGTTCGTGCCGAAAGTTTTATAGGGGTCGTCTACATTAAATCGGTTAAATATATATATGTGACTTGTGTGAATTTCATCCAAATCGGATCATAAATGCGACCTGTACTTTGTTTACAATTTAACATCTACAGACGGACGGACATGCATAAATCGACACAGAAAGTGATTCTATCCATATTCTCAAAAGGAACCATGTGTCTATCTCGTTTCCTTTTGCCTGTTACAAACATATGTACAAAGACATAATACCCTGTACCACAGTGTGGTGAAGGGTATAAAAATTGGACTAACGTGTACTAACGTTGGTCCTAGACCTACCTTTAAGTACCTTTTACCGATCGTCATATCTCGACTAGCTGAGTCGATCTAGACATGTGTGTCCGTCCGTTCATCTGTCCATACGTCTGTCCATTATAATTTGTAAACACAGTTATGGACCAATCTTCACGAAATTTTGCATGTAGGATGGGTTCTGGGCAATGAAGACCCATATTGTTTTTGGTATAGATCGGTTAATATTTAGGGGATGAAATGGACCAAAAACGTTATTTTTGTCTGATTTTCTGGTCGCTCCAGAGGCCGCAATTATGGCCCAAACATTGCGAATTTTTATATGGAGAAGGGGAATGGGCCAAAGAATAAGCATGCCTGTTTTGATAAAGATCGGCCAATATTTAGCGGGTCAAATGGACCCTGACTTTTGTGTGAAAAATTACAAAATTTTGTATTCTATAGCGTATAGAAATCTATACGCTATAGAATACAATGGGAATAAGAACATCACAACACAAGGGAAGGGCATCTGGACAAGTAATTAGAATGGCTTTACTGAACATTAGTAATAATTTTCAAATATCGCGAAATATTGCCCTAGCTCAGAATATAGATCCACAGAAAGTTAGTTTTTCATGGAAGTTGTATAGGGTATCATATGGTCGGCCCCGTCCGACTATACTGCTTCGCTCACTGGTTTTAAATTAGCCTATACGGATCTGATCAGATGTAAGAAATCAAAAAAAAATGTCAGGTTGGGATTTTTTTTTTATTTTAAAAAAGGAAGAGAACATAGTGAAAATTCGGTTTATTTTAATAGTAATAGCAAATTATGTGCAATTTTGGTTTCGCAGATTCCGTTCAGAATTTTTTAATCTTAAAGATGCACCTGACACAGGTAGGCCGGTCGACAATGTCGATAAAATCGAAGAACTGATCAAAGTTGACCAGCATGTAAGCAGTCGTAGCAACGCCCAGGAGCTAAAAATCGACCATAAAACTGTTTTTAATCATTTATAATTGACCAGAAACGGGTAGAAATGGCCGACAGGAGAGGTGTCGTGTACCGCCAGGACAACTCTAGGCCACACACATCTACAATGACTCGCCAAAAACTTCGGGAGCTTGGTTGGGAAGATTTAATACATCCGCCATACAATCTGGACTTAGCACCGATTGTCATCGTTTTCGTTAATGATAAAAAATTGGAATATAGGGAGAGCCATAGAGTGAGACATAATGAAGTTGCCTTTAAAATGGCAAATGACCGAAGCAAAAATAAAAAATAATATAATATATAAAAATAATATATGTAGCTCATTATTCTGTTCGTGTAAACAATACATGACATTAAACGACAACAGCTTTCGGATGCCTAAACAAAATATGCGCTGGTTTTGCTTAATTACCATTTTAAATGCTAGCTAATTATTTTTCAAACTACCGAAATTAATATTATATATAAAATAAATGCGTACAAGAATTATTTGCCACTTGAAATTCGCACAGGATAGATTGCAAATCGATTCGCATACAATTCATTATTTAATTGAAAATATTTTGATTACTACTATGTCCAATAGATATTATTCAATTTTAATGTTCTACTTGTTTGTTACACCAATTTCAATCAGTTCGGATTCAATAAAATCTTTAAAATTGAATCAGCATGAAATTGCCCAAAATATTTCGGAGGCTTTGGTGGAAATTATTTATCACCTTTTTATTGGACAGCGTCGTCTGAATAGTTTCAATCTACATCTCAAAGTTCAAAATCCAAAAGATCGTTTTTTCTTTCAAGATATTGTCGATGGCATGTGGAAATTATTGTATGCTGATATTAAAGTGTACTTAAGTAATGGATTACCAATACCATTGTCCAATGATATAGACTATACCGTATTGATGGTGGACTCAACGGAATCATTAGAGTAAGTAAAACAGTTATATTCCTTTAGAAACTATATAAAAATTAAAAACACTCATTATTCTTCAAAAAAATTGCATTTATAGCTGTTATTACAAATGCACGCCTACAGCTGTGATAGTCTATGAAAAAATATTCTTTACAAAAATCCACGCCTACAGCTGTGATAGTCTATGAAAAAATATTCTTTACAAAAATCCACGCCTACAGCTGTGATAGTCTATGAAAAAATATTCTTTACAAAAATCCACGCCTACAGCTGTGATAGTCTTTGAAAAATATTCTTTACAAAAATCCACGCCTACAGGTGTGATAGATCTTGAAAAATATTCTTTACAAAAATCCACGCCTACAGGTGTGATAGATCTTGAAAAATATTCTTTAAAAAATCCACGCCTACAGCTGTGATAGTCCTTGAAAAATATTCTTTAAAAAATCCACGCCTACAGCTGTGATAGTCCTTGAAAAATATTCTTTAAAAAATCCACGCCTACAGCTGTGATAGTCCTTGAAAAATATTCTTTAAAAAATCCACGCCTACAGCTGTGATAGTCCTTGAAAAATATTCTTGAAAAAATCCACGCCTACAGCTGTGATAGTCCTTGAAAAATATTCTTTAAAAAATCCACGCCTACAGCTGTGATAGTCCTTGAAAAATATTCTTTAAAAAATCCACGCCTACAGCTGTGATAGTCCTTGAAAAATATTCTTTAAAAAATCCACGCCTACAGCTGTGATAGTCCTTGAAAAATATTCTTTAAAAAATCCACGCCTACAGCTGTGATAGTCCTTGAAAAATATTCTTTAAAAAATCCACGCCTTGTGATAGTCCTTGAAAAAAATATTCTTTAAAAAATCCACGCCTCAGTTGGCCCTTGAAAAATATTCTTTAATAAATCCACGCCTCAGTTGGCCCTTGAAAAATATTCTTTAATAAATCCACGCCTCAGTTGGCCCTTGAAAAATATTCTTTAATAAATCCACGCCTCAGTTGGCCCTTGAAAAATATTCTTTAATAAATCCACGCCTCAGTTGGCCCTTGAAAAATATTCTTTAATAAATCCACGCCTCAGTTGGCCCTTGAAAAATATTCTTTAATAAATCCACGCCTCAGTTCTTTAATAAATCCACGCCTCAGTTGGCCCTTGAAAAATATTCTTTAATAAATCCACGCCTCAGTTGGCCCTTGAAAAATATTCTTTAATAAATCCACGCCTCAGTTGGCCCTTGAAAAATATTCTTTAATAAATCCACGCCTCAGTTGGCCCTTGAAAAATATTCTTTAATAAATCCACGCCTCAGTTGGCCCTTGAAAAATATTCTTTAATAAATCCACGCCTCAGTTGGCCCTTGAAAAATATTCTTTAATAAATCCACGCCTCAGTTGGCCCTTGAAAAATATTCTTTAATAAATCCACGCCTCAGTTGGCCCTTGAAAAATATTCTTTAATAAATCCACGCCTCAGTTGGCCCTTGAAAAATATTCTTTAATAAATCCACGCCTCAGTTGGCCCTTGAAAAATATTCTTTAATAAATCCACGCCTCAGTTGGCCCTTGAAAAATATTCTTTAATAAATCCACGCCTCAGTTGGCCCTTGAAAAATATTCTTTAATAAATCCACGCCTCAGTTGGCCCTTGAAAAATATTCTTTAATAAATCCACGCCTCAGTTGGCCCTTGAAAAATATTCTTTAATAAATCCACGCCTCAGTTGGCCCTTGAAAAATATTCTTTAATAAATCCACGCCTCAGTTGGCCCTTGAAAAATATTCTTTAATAAATCCACGCCTCAGTTGGCCCTTGAAAAATATTCTTTAATAAATCCACGCCTCAGTTGGCCCTTGAAAAATATTCTTTAATAAATCCACGCCTCAGTTGGCCCTTGAAAAATATTCTTTAATAAATCCACGCCTCAGTTGGCCCTTGAAAAATATTCTTTAATAAATCCACGCCTCAGTTGGCCCTTGAAAAATATTCTTTAATAAATCCACGCCTCAGTTGGCCCTTGAAAAATATTCTTTAATAAATCCACGCCTCAGTTGGCCCTTGAAAAATATTCTTTAATAAATCCACGCCTCAGTTGGCCCTTGAAAAATATTCTTTAATAAATCCACGCCTCAGTTGGCCCTTGAAAAATATTCTTTAATAAATCCACGCCTCAGTTGGCCCTTGAAAAATATTCTTTAATAAATCCACGCCTCAGTTGGCCCTTGAAAAATATTCTTTAATAAATCCACGCCTCAGTTGGCCCTTGAAAAATATTCTTTAATAAATCCACGCCTCAGTTGGCCCTTGAAAAATATTCTTTAATAAATCCACGCCTCAGTTGGCCCTTGAAAAATATTCTTTAATAAATCCACGCCTCAGTTGGCCCTTGAAAAATATTCTTTAATAAATCCACGCCTCAGTTGGCCCTTGAAAAATATTCTTTAATAAATCCACGCCTCAGTTGGCCCTTGAAAAATATTCTTTAATAAATCCACGCCTCAGTTGGCCCTTGAAAAATATTCTTTAATAAATCCACGCCTCAGTTGGCCCTTGAAAAATATTCTTTAATAAATCCACGCCTCAGTTGGCCCTTGAAAAATATTCTTTAATAAATCCACGCCTCAGTTGGCCCTTGAAAAATATTCTTTAATAAATCCACGCCTCAGTTGGCCCTTGAAAAATATTCTTTAATAAATCCACGCCTCAGTTGGCCCTTGAAAAATATTCTTTAATAAATCCACGCCTCAGTTGGCCCTTGAAAAATATTCTTTAATAAATCCACGCCTCAGTTGGCCCTTGAAAAATATTCTTTAATAAATCCACGCCTCAGTTGGCCCTTGAAAAATATTCTTTAATAAATCCACGCCTCAGTTGGCCCTTGAAAAATATTCTTTAATAAATCCACGCCTCAGTTGGCCCTTGAAAAATATTCTTTAATAAATCCACGCCTCAGTTGGCCCTTGAAAAATATTCTTTAATAAATCCACGCCTCAGTTGGCCCTTGAAAAATATTCTTTAATAAATCCACGCCTCAGTTGGCCCTTGAAAAATATTCTTTAATAAATCCACGCCTCAGTTGGCCCTTGAAAAATATTCTTTAATAAATCCACGCCTCAGTTGGCCCTTGAAAATATTCTTTAATAAATCCACGCCTCAGTTGGCCCTTGAAAAATATTCTTTAATAAATCCACGCCTCAGTTGGCCCTTGAAAAATATTCTTTAATAAATCCACGCCTCAGTTGGCCCTTGAAAAATATTCTTTAATAAATCCACGCCTCAGTTGGCCCTTGAAAAATATTCTTTAATAAATCCACGCCTCAGTTGGCCCTTGAAAAATATTCTTTAATAAATCCACGCCTCAGTTGGCCCTTGAAAAATATTCTTTAATAAATCCACGCCTCAGTTGGCCCTTGAAAAATATTCTTTAATAAATCCACGCCTCAGTTGGCCCTTGAAAAATATTCTTTAATAAATCCACGCCTCAGTTGGCCCTTGAAAAATATTCTTTAATAAATCCACGCCTCAGTTGGCCCTTGAAAAATATTCTTTAATAAATCCACGCCTCAGTTGGCCCTTGAAAAATATTCTTTAATAAATCCACGCCTCAGTTGGCCCTTGAAAAATATTCTTTAATAATCCACGCCTCAGTTGGCCCTTGAAAAATATTCTTTAATAAATCCACGCCTCAGTTGGCCCTTGAAAAATATTCTTTAATAAATCCACGCCTCAGTTGGCCCTTGAAAAATATTCTTTAATAAATCCACGCCTCAGTTGGCCCTTGAAAAATATTCTTTAATGTCGAAAGGTATATAGTGACATTGGTGCACAATTTACATTAAATCGGTTGATAATATATATGGGAGTTATATCTAAATCCGAACAGATTTTTACGAAAGTTAGCACACGTCATTCTAGACTCAATTAAGTAAGCTATGCCAAATTTCGTTCAAATAGAAGGATATATAGCGACTTTGGTGCACCATTTATATATATATATATATATATATATATGAGAGCTATATCTAAATCTGAACCGATTTTCACCAAACTTAGCACACATCATTTAACACTAAATTCGAAAGATATATAGGTACTTTAGTGCTATCCTAAATTTCGTGCAAATCGAGTTATATAGGTACTTTGGTGCACTATTTATATAAAATCGGACGAAAATATATATGTGAGCCATATCTAAACCAATTTCCCAATTTCAATAGGCCTCGTCCTTGGACCAAATAGATAAGCTGTGCCAAATTCCATCTAATTCGGATCATAAATACGACCTGTACTTTGTTTACAAACAGACGAATGGACTATGCTTATTCTCAAAAGGAACCATGGGTCTATCTCGTCTCCTTTTGTCCGTTACAAACATATACACAACCACATAGGGTATTATGTGGGTACAGTGTGGTGAAGGGTATAAAAATTGGCCATATGCCTTTCGTAGATTCGTACTGAACTATATATCGATTTTCTTCCATAGACCAAATAAATGAGCTGTGACAAATTGCATCCAATTAGGATCAAATATGCAACTTGTACTTTGTTTACAATTTTACATGTGCAGGTAGACGGATGAATATTCATAAATCGACTTAGAAATTGATTCTCTGCATATCCTTAGAGTATCTATTGTAGCGCACAGTACAGATTAAGATTCAGATGGTTGTAATATTCCGAAATGCTGTCAATATTACAGTTATAACCAACGCCGAAAATATGATATTTTATGAATAGCATTTGTAATATATAGTTCCCAAAGTTTTGATACACACCGTTAGTATTGAAACAAAATTGTGCCTACTGTGCGTATACGTATTGTCCCAACACATACGCCATACTGTCCATTGGAAAGGTTTTTCTCTATTTCGATCTAAATAGTAAGAAAAATAATTCTATATAGCATAATAAAGTTTTATTACAAATAAATATAATAAAGTTTTATTACAAATAAATATAAAGTTTTATTACAAAAATATATAATAAAATACAATTTTATTTTGAAAAAAAAGAAACATACCCGGATTCTGCCTATGATATGTCTGGCTTAATCAATGCTGTTTTTTAAACCACCTACTAAACCGATAGACAACAATTTCACCCATGAAAACAGCAGTACACCCTGCCAAACAGATCAGTAACATATCTAAAACAGCATCTAACTGATACATGCCCATGGCTTTGGGTGTATCATTATTCCGAATCCTATGCATGGTTTTTTCAATTCTTAAATGACTCACCCAACGTTGCATCAGACCCTCATTAATGTAACTTTTAATCTGTATATTAAATTGTTTCAGAAACACAGAATTTTTCATCATAATAAAACTTAAACCCTGTGTAAATAGGGCCTCCGGTACTAGAAAATAATCATCCGATTTCGATAGAATCCATTTAAAATAAGCTAGATGTTCATGGGCCGATAAGATGGCCAATTTTGTGAATCCATATTTTTCGGGATCGTTTAACATTGGAAAACTCTCCACGGCGCTATCATTCATCATCAACACAGTATCGAACTGTTGCCTTAAATAGTCAACACTTGTATAAATCAATTCCGGTATAAGAATTGTATAATTTTCTCGACGCAATTGTTCAATGGTCTTGGGTGGTGGCCGGTGTAGATCATGTCGTAACAAATGATACATTAGCCCTTGGTAAATTGTACGCAATATAAATGAAGACATGAGCCATAGCATGATTAGGAAACGTGAAAATGGTATTTTGGGAACTCGTGATATACCACCACCCAAACTTATGACAAATGTATTGTAAACAGGTCTGTGGAGTTTCCGTTCCAGGAATAAATATTTTAATCGGCAATTGAGTTGGGTAATTGAAAATACAATGGCATTGCCCATTACCAACATCAGTATAAGAGTTAGCCAAACTTCGGTGCGAAATGGCAGCAACAATTTGACAAATGGATCATAGGGATTTGTCTTGGCAGATATGACAAAATAATAGGTGCTCATATAGTAAGTGGTAGTAGGTGTGTTAATATCCCCAAACGAGGTGGGTTTATTGTGAAAGGCTCCAACAACAAAATCTGCACCTTCTGAGAAGAGCTGTAAGAGACCAAAATATATTTTCCGGATTAACTAAGCCGTGCAATTAAATAAAGGGCAATTACCTTCTTAAGTATACCAGCACTATCGTAAATGGTTCGATTAACTTCCTCATCCGTCATCCAGCGCATGATAATCGAAAAATTCATACGTTGTGCCAAATAATTCAACAACCTTCCCTCCAGACCTCGATAATGTTCACTTGGTGTAATCCTTGTTTCGGGTAGTCTTTCCAAATATGGCATCTCTTCCCAGGTGGCACAAATCAATGGACAACCATATAAATTCTTTGACTTGGGAACATAAAAATCCTTATGCTTCCATTCACCATTTGTAAATTTATTGCGAATAATTGGAACATTGACCTTGCAGTGATATTCGGTAAAGGGTAGGTCATGAAATATGAGAATATTATTTCGGCCAGCATAGACGATTATGTTGGCATGTGATATACCAGCATCCAGACACAATTGAGAGGAGCTGTATAAATCATCATAATAATGGATGGGGTTGGGCCATGTATACAACACTATGAAATAGGAGCCCTCAATATAGAGATGATATTTACGAATGTTCGCGTAGAGATATCTGAAAATAATATAAGAAGTATAATTATTGTTTAGAGTCCACGGAGCTAAAAATGTGATACATTAACATTTCTAGGAGTATAGCTGCTGCGAGTGAAATTTTCAAGGTCCAACAGAAACTTGGATTTTTATACCCTACACAACTATGTTGTCAGGGTATTATAGCTTTGTGCAGCTCCAAAAGTTTGTAACGCCGCGAAATATTGGTCCTATACCCACCTTTAAGTATACAGATCGTCATATCTCGCCTCGTCGTCGATCTAGACATGTGTGTCCGCCCTTCCGTCCGTCTGTCCATTATATTTTGTAAACACGATACAGGCCACAGTTATTGACCAATCTCCACGATTGGTTCCGGCCAATGAATGTGTTCCGGCCAATGAAGGCCCCTATTGTTTTCGATAAAGATCGGATTATATTTAGGGGATGAAATGGACCAAATATATAATTTTTGTCCGTTTTTCTGGTCGCTCCAGAGGCCGCAATTATGGCCCGAACGTCGCAAAATTTTACATGGAGAAAGATATCGAGCAAAAGAATAATCACGCTTGCTTCGATAAAGATAGGTCAATATTTAGCGGGTCAAATGGACCCTGACTTTTGTGTGAAAAATTACAAAATTTTTATTCTTTGGCGTATATATTTAATCCTGAAGGACATAGATCCGAGAAGTTGGCAGTATATCCAGGAGGAACGGTTGACCTTTAATTTGTACCAATTATATTGTCGTATGTACTCAGATGTTGGAGTTGCACTTAAATATTTACAGGTGCTTAGGTATTCAGATATTATTTAGTAATCCATTACCACACTAGAGGGCGTAAATATAGCGCTGATCGAGGATCCAGGTATGGTCAAGGACAACGCCTATAATTTTCGATGATAATCAGATAATAATTTTGGGATGAAGTGGACCGAAAACTTAATTTTTTGTGTTTTTCAAGACGATCTATAGCCACAATTGAAAGCTGAACGTCACAAAACAACCCACGGTGAAAGGAATCTGCACAAGTAATTAGAAGGTCTGTAATATTTTTTGACCTCTAGACGGTCAAAGGGTGCTAACATCGCGAAATATTGTCCAAGCTCAGAATACAGAACTACAGAATGTTATATTTTCGTAGAAGTTGTGTAGGGTATCATATGATCGGCCCCGTCCGACTATACTGCTCCGCTCACTGGTTTATTAAATACATTTTCAACGACTAGCAGAAGCGGGGACCAAGATATTCGTAGATTATTTACAAGGACAATTATAAATTTTTTACTCACTCTAATGATTCCTTCGAATCCACCAACAATACACTATAGTGTATTTCATTTGACAATGGTACTGGTATACCATTACTTAGGTAAACCTTAATATCAGCATTCAATAACTTCCACATGCCATCGACAATATCTTGAAAGAAATAACCATGTTTTGGATTTTGAATTTTCAGATGTAGATTGAAACATGTTAGACGACGTTGCCCAATAAACAGATGTTCAATAATTTCCACCAAAGATTCTGAAATATTGTGGGCAATTTCTTGCTCATTGAATTCGAACGATTTTGTCGAACTCGTGATAATGATGAGCAAGAAAAAACCTATAATGTAATTAATTTTAGACATATTGACAATGAAATATTTTCAATTGACTTTAATGGGAATCTATTCGATAACTATCCTCCGCAAATTTCAAGTGTCAAATAATAGCCTCTGGTATCTATTTTATATCATACCAGCATTTCGATACTTGAAAAATAATTAGCTATCGTTTAAAGTGGTAATTAAGCAAAAACAACACCGCATTTTGTTTAGGCATCAAAAAGCTGTTGCCGTATAATGTCAAGTTTTGTTTACTAACATTCACTAATTAATACTTTTCAATATTCGTTGAATTTATATATTCGGAAAGGCCAAAAGGTTGTTTGTATCTATTTAAAAAAGCGACATTTAACCATTAAGGAAAGTAGTAAAGTCGAACGTGGCCGACTATATGATACCCTTTCACCAATTTGGGTATATTCCACAGATGAATCCTGACAGACGTCGCGTTATGGAAGGACCAGAAAATTGAAATTGGATCCAAAAATATTCATTTGATCCGATATAGAGTTGCTTCTTACAATGCATTGGTGCGTATACACATTGTCACAACGTATACGCCAAAGTTCCACAAACGGATTTTCATATATTAAATTTAAACAATCGATATTTATAATTATACCCTACACAACTATGTTGTCAGGGTATTATAGCTTTGTGCAGCCCCAAATGTTTGTAACGCCGCGAAATATTGGTCGTAGACCCACCTTTAAGTATACCGATCGTCATATCTCGACTAGCTGAGTTGATCTAGACATGTGTGTCCGTCCGTCCGTCCGTCCGTCCGTCTGTCCATTATAATTTGTAAACACGATACAGGCCACAGTTATGGACCAATCTTCACGAAATTTTGCATGTAGGATGGGTTCTGGCCAATGAAGACCCCTATTGTTTTTGGGAAAGATCTGTTAATATTTAGGGGATGAAATGGACCAAATACTAAATTTTTGTCGGTTTTTCTGGTGGCTCCAGAGGCCGCAATATTGGCTCGAACATCTTAAAATTTTGCATGGAGTAGTGGATCGGGCCAAAGAATAAGCATGCCTGTTTTCATAAAGATCGGTCAATATTTAGCGGGTCAAATGGACCCTGACTTTTGTGTGAAAAATTACAAAATTTTTATTCTATAGCGTATATATTTGTCCCTGATGGACATAGACCCGAGAAGTTGATTTTATATCCAAGAGGAGTGGTTGACCTTTAAATTAATACCAATTATATTGTTGTATGTGCTCGGATGTGGGAGTTACACCCAAATATTTACAGGTATCTCCGTATACGTATATTATTTAGTAACCCATTACCATACTTGAGGGCGGAAATATAGCGCTGATCGCTTTGAAATGTTCCATGAGGTTCCAGTTATGGTCAAGGACAACGCCTATAATTTTCGGTGATGATCAGATAATAATTTTGCAATGAAGTGGACCGAAAACTTAATTTTTTGTGTTATTTTCCAGTCGATCTATAGACCTCAAATGAAAGCCGAAGGAATCTGGACAATAGCTGTACTTAATACTCGAAGTATTCGGAAAATATGTCACTGTGAGGTGCTGTTTACCTCTAATCGGGCAAGAGGGGGAAAATATCACGAAATATTGCCCAGGCTCGGAATAAACATCCGCAAAAAATTTGAGTTCCGTGGTAGTTGTGTAGGGTATCGTATGGTCGGCCCCGTCCGACTATACTGCTCCGCTCACTGGTTTTTAATAGAGATATTTGGTACCCAATATGAACCCAATGTACCAAATTTCAGCGAATTCGGTTGAAAAGCGCACTCAAGAACCCCAAAATACCGAAAATTGGGGGGGACCCTTATATGGGGGATATCCGAAAAAATTGACCTATATTTATACTTTTTTTGGAGTGATTTGGTACCTACTAAGAACTCAAAATACTAAATTACAGCCAATTCGGTGTAAAAATACGATAAAACCCCCCAAAATACTGAAAATTAGGAGGTACCGTTATATAGGGGCTACAAAAAAAGGAGACCTATATTTATAATTTTTTGTGGAAATATTTAGTACTCAACAAGAACCCAATTTCGTATTCGGTTGAAAAATGCGCTCAAGAACCCCAAAATACCGAAAATTGGGGGTTACCCTTATATGGGAGCTATGCCTAAACGTGGACCGATATATCCCATCTTCGAACTTCGAACCTGCCTGCAGACAAAAGACAACCCATATTATATTTTTCAAGTTTAAAACTTAAATAAAACAAACTTGTATGGCTATGGGCGTATAAGTATTGTAAGAATATGGGTGCGTATAAGTACTGTCAAAACGAATACGCTAATAGATAAATATTCGGTTTATTATTCAAATGTATTCTCATACACAAACTGCATGCTCTAAATATATTTCATCTTAATCTTAATCAACCCACTGAAACTTCCGTTGACGCTTTCGATACAATCTCCTTCGTCTTCTCAACCACAAACCCACACGATAAAAGACAATCTCACCCGCCAACACCAGAACACATCCTGCCAAACAAAGCAAATATAAATTCATGGCTCCATATAATTCATACAAACCCATCGCCTTGGGTATGTCATCGGTACGCATTTTACGAAATGTATTCCTCTTTAATAAATACTTCTCCCAACGATGCATCAGACCCTCGTTAAAATAACTCTTAATGTACATATTGAAACGATTTAGAAATATCGAATTTTTCATCATATAAATACTTAATCTCTGGGTGAAGAGGACCTCTGGAACCAAGTAGTAACCCTTATTGTTGCGATGAAACCATTTAAAATATCCAAAACGTTCGTGGGCCGTTAGGATGGCAAGTTTTCCGAAACCATATTTCTCGGGATGGTTTAACATGGGGAAACTTTCAATTTCACTGGCATTCATAATAACTGCGGTTTCATGTAACCTCTTCAAATGTTCCACCCCGTTGTAAATTATCTCAGGCATAAGTATGGTATAATTTTCTCTGCGCAATTGATCAATTGTCTTGGGTGGCGGTTTATGTAGATCATGTCGCAATAAATGAAACATTATACCCTGATAAATGGTACGCAATACAAATGACGCCAGTAGCCATAGCATGAATAGAAAACGTGAAAAGGGTATTTTTGGTTCACGAGATATACCACCACCCAAACTTATGACAAAGGTGTTGTAAACGGGTCGGTTGAGTTTCCGTTCCAAGAACAAATATTTCAGCTTGCAATTGAGTTGCGAAATCGAAAATACAACAGTATTACCAATTACCACCATTAAAATCAGGGTTAACCAAACCCCAGTACGAAATGGCAGCAACAACTTGACAAATGGATCATAGGGTTCGGTATTAGAAGAGATGACAAAATAATATGTGCTCATATAATAGGTGGTTGTCGGAGTGTAAATATCCTCCATGGAGGTGGGCTTATTGTGAAAGGCTCCAATCACAAAATCAGCACCCTCAGAGAAGAGCTGCAAGAGGGGACATAGAATTCCGTATTATGTAGAAAAAAAAATAAAATTTCTTGGAATTACCTCCTTCAGCATTCTTCTTTCATCGTAAATTGTGCGATTAATCTCTTCATCCGACATCCAACGTATTGTCACGGTGAAATTCATTCGTCTTGCCAAATAATCCAATAATCTTCCCTCCAGACCTCTATAACGTTCACTCGATGTGGCCCTACTTTTTTCGTCAAGTACTTCAAAGTACGGCATATCTTCCCAGGTGGCACAAACCAACGGACATCCATATAAATTATTCGACTTGGCAACATAAAAATTCGTATGCTGCCATCGGCCATTTGTAAATTTATTGTGAATAATCGGAACATTGGCCATGCAATGAAACTCGGTGAAGGGTAGATCATGAAACAGTAGAATACTATTTGGAGCAGCATAGACCATTATGTTGGCATGGGATATACCAGCATCTAGACATAATTGGGAGGAGGTATACAGCTCGTCGTAATAATGATTGGGCGCCGGCCATGTATACAACAGAATGAAATAGGAACCCTCAATGTAGAGATGATATTTGAGAATGTTTTTATAGAGATATCTGAAAATGAATAGAAATGTGAAAGGATAATTTTTTCAAGGACCAACACAGGCGTTGACTTCTTAAAGAAGATTTTGTTCGTGGTCAATTAGAAGGTGTGGATTTTTTAAAGAATATTTTTTTTATGGACCATACAACAAGGCGTGGATTTTTATATCCTTCACCACACTGTGGTACAGGGTATTATGTCTTTGTGCTGAATATACATAGAATCACTTTCTGAGTCGATTTACGCATGAGGAGTGGTTGGCCTTTAAATTGATACGAAATATAGTGATGTATCTACTCAGATGTGGGAGTTACAGTCAAATATTTACAGGTGCCTACGTATTCAGATATTATTTAGTAACCCATTACCACATTAGAGGGAGAAATATCGCGCTGATGGCTTTGAAGTTGTTCATGAAGTTCCAGTTATGGTCAAGAACAACGCCTATAATTTTCGGTGATGATCAGATTAAAATTTTGGGATGAAATGGACGGAGAAAACATAATTTTTTGTGTGTTTTCGAGTAGAGTATAATCCGAAAATCACAACACAACCCACCGTGAAGGTAATCTGGACAATTAATTAGAAGGACTGTACTGAATATTCGAAAAAAGTAAGGAAGATGTGTTGTTAACCTCTAATCGGACAAGAGGGGGCAAATATCACGAAATATTACTCAGACTCGGAATAAACATCCTCAGAAAGTTAGAGTTCGTGGTAGTTGTGTAGGGTATCGTATGGTCGGCCCCGTCCGACTATACTGCTCCGCTCACTGGTTTAAAAATATTTTTTTATCGAATGTTTGCTGGTAAACGTCATAGGTACATACGTGCAACATTAACATTCTTACAAGACGTTTTTTTTCAAGCCATGGATTTTTTAAAGAATATTTTTATTATTTTACTTACTCCAATGACTCGGTTGAATCCACCAACAATATACAATATTGTATTTCATTCGATAGCGGTATTGGTATATCGCTACTCAGAAACATATCAATATGACCATCCAACAATTTCCATGTTGCATCGACAATATCTTGAAAGAATAAAATTCTTTGCGGATTTTTCACCTTAATATGTAAATTAAAACTTCGTCTCCGATATTTTTCAATGAACAACTTTTCAATAATCTCCACCAAGGCCTCTGAGATGTTTTGTGCCACTTCTCCATTATTAAACTGTATAGATTTGCGACAATTAGTTGCATCCGCACCGATTGGCATGAAGATGATGAACCACACACAGATTACAATAAAATGTGAAACCGTCGACATAATGGCCGTATTGATATTCAATTTTGTAATAATAAATTTTTATTACTTTTCTAAACGACTTTTAAGTACCAAATAATGAATATTGACATCTATTTTATGCGATTTAGTGTCGAGAGTTTAACAAAAATTAATTATCATTTAGAAAATCGCATGTAAGCGGTAAAACAAATATTTGGCTTATCCATCGGTATACTATTATTGTATTATATGTCATCAATTGTTTACTAACATTCACTAATTAATAGTTTGTTATAGTAAATCCTTTAATATTAGGTACGTTTTATTTAGAGTTAGGCAGTTAGATTTTATATATATTTCTAAGGGTCTATGGGTACCTGTTCTAAACATAGATTATTGACAATCCATTTAGGTTTTTTTCTCTACAATTTCAAGGGTCTCTATAATCATTAGCCATCAACAGCACTTCCCCTTGACCAATAATATTACCGGATTTGTATGCCAGAAATAAATAACAAAGTAATAAATAAAACACGACTATTAAATTAAGAAATTCCGTATAATAGTCAATGAATTTTATTGTGGAGCTTTTTTGGCTGTGTTAGTATGACTGTTGTAATAACAAATATCCTTTCATTCATAGTTCCTGTGTTATTTTCCAATCACGTGACTCAATATTTGCTGGTAAACGTCATAGGTATATACGTACATATAAACATACCCAACCTCAATTAAACCAATCACCTTATAAATATTATTTAAATATTTGTTTGTTGATACATGTTTTTGGTGGATACTAAACTTAATGTGATTTATAAACCAGTAAGGAAAGTAGTGAAGTCGGACGGGGCCGACTAAATATGTGATATTTATCTAAATGTGAATCAACTTAGATCAATCTATAAGCATGTCATTTGTTTGTTACAATGCACAGTTGTCACAATCACAAAATTTTTGGCCAAAATTATTTTTTTGAAGTTTCATATTTTTATAATTTTTTTGCGCGAAATAATAAAAAACACTTCAAACCATCCGAAAATAATTAGTTTTTCTAAATACCATTAATAGCCGCTCGTTGGTGTAATGGTAAAGTTGAAAAATTTTTGTATAAAAAATAGAACAGACTGCGTGCAGTAAAATATATACTTTTTGGTGTGCTGTGTGGTCGAATGGTCGAATTTAAAACTTTAGAGATAGTATAAAACAACCTTCTTAAGCCTGTTTTAAGTCATATTTTTATAAAAAGAGTAAATTTTGAAAAATTTTATTTTGTGTTACAACTCATGTTTATAAACCATACCCTAACATTTTGTATGCCTTTGCATATCTAAAAACCTAATAAATAGTACTATATTGTACCTTATGATTGCAGAAACGCATTTGCAATAAATATTAATATTAAATCTATTTATAAACGAAAAGTATAAATTATGTTGTATTAAATAATTTTGGCCAAAAAAAATTGAATTGGGACAACTGTGCAATGGGACAAATGTTGGGCCGTTGGGCTATGTCTGTACTTCTAGAAAACGTAACTACGTTATTCTATGCTCCATTTTGTACGTTGTGCAAAATTTCATGTCAATCTGACAAACACCATTTGCACCGTTTACTTAAAATCAGACAAAAATATATATGGAATCTATATCCTAATATGAACCGATATGAACTAGAGTGCTTCGCATAAAGCACTCTAGGCTCAATTCAGTACGTTATATCAAATTTCGTGCAAATCGAACGATATAAAGGGACTTTGGTGCATCATTTACATAAAATCGGACGAAACTATATATGGGAGCTATATCTAAATCTATACCGATATTCTCGAAACTTGACAGACATCATTCTAGGCTCAATTCAGTACGATATGTCAAATTTCGTGCAAATCGAAAGATATATACGGACTTTGGTGCATCATTTACATGAAATCGGACGAAACTATATATGGGAACTATATCTAAATCTGGACCGATTTTCATGAAACTTGGCAGACATCACTCTAGGCTCAATTCAGTACGTTATGTCAAATTTCGTGCAAATCGAAAGATATATAGGGACTTTGGTGCACAATTTACATGAAATCGGACGAAACTATATATGGGAGCTATATCTTTGCGGACATCACTCTATGCTCAATTCAGTACGTTATGCCAAATTTCGTGCAAATCGAAAGATATATAGGGACTTTGGTGCACAATTTACATGAAATCGGACGAAACTATATATGGGAGCTATATCTAAATCTGAACCGATGTTCAAGAAATTTGGCAGACATCATTCTAGGCCCAATTCAGTGCGTTATACCAAATTTCGTGCAAATCGAAAGATATATAGGGACTTTGGTGCACAATTTACATGAAATCGGACGAAACTATATATGGGAGCTATATCTAAATCTGAGCCGATTTTTTGCCCAATTTCAATAGGGTTCGTCCTTGGGCCAAACAAATGAGCTGTGCCAAATTTCATCCAATTCGGATCATAAATGCGACCTGTACTTTGCTCATAAAAATACATGGACAGACAGACGGACGGACGGACATGCTTAAATCGACTTAAAAAGTGATTCTATGCATATTCTCAAAAGGAACCATGGGTCTATCTCGTTTCCTTTTGCCTGTTACAAACATATGCACAAAGACATAATACCCTGTACCACAGTGTGGTGAAGGGTATAAATAGGGAGGAACGAGTATAGCATTCAATACAAAAATTTCTTCACCCACGATTGTTTATAGTACCCCTCACCATATTGTGGCACAGGATATTATGTCTAAGGGCAAAAGGAAACGAGATAGACCCATGGTTATTTTTGAGATTATGGATAGAATCACTTTCTGCGTCGATTTATGCATGTCCATAAAATCGGACGAAACTATATATGGGAGCTATATCTAAATCTATACCGATATTCTCGAAACTTGACAGACATCATTCTAGGCTCAATTCAGTACGATATGTCAAATTTCGTGCAAATCGAAAGATATATACGGACTTTGGTGCATCATTTACATGAAATCGGACGAAACTATATATGGGAACTATATCTAAATCTGGACCGATTTTCATGAAACTTGGCAGACATCACTCTAGGCTCAATTCAGTACGTTATGTCAAATTTCGTGCAAATCGAAAGATATATAGGGACTTTGGTGCACAATTTACATGAAATCGGACGAAACTATATATGGGAGCTATATCTTTGCGGACATCACTCTATGCTCAATTCAGTACGTTATGCCAAATTTCGTGCAAATCGAATGATATATAGGGACTTTGGTGCACAATTTACATGAAATCGGACGAAACTATATATGGGAGCTATATCTAAATCTGAACCGATTTTCAAGAAATTTGGCAGACATCATTCTAGGCCCAATTCAGTGCGTTATACCAAATTTCGTGCAAATCGAAAGATATATAGGGACTTTGGTGCACAATTTACATGAAATCGGACGAAACTATATATGGGAGCTATATCTAAATCTGAGCCGATTTTTTGCCCAATTTCAATAGGGTTCGTCCTTGGGCCAAACAAATGAGCTGTGCCAAATTTCATCCAATTCGGATCATAAATGCGACCTGTACTTTGCTCATAAAAATACATGGACAGACAGACGGACGGACGGACATGCTTAAATCGACTTAAAAAGTGATTCTATGCATATTCTCAAAAGGAACCATGGGTCTATCTCGTTTCCTTTTGCCTGTTACAAACATATGCACAAAGACATAATACCCTGTACCACAGTGTGGTGAAGGGTATCAATAGGGAGGAACGAGTATAGCATTCAATACAAAAATTTCTTCACCCACGATTTTTTATAGTACCCCTCACCATATTGTGGCACAGGATATTATGTCTAACGGCAAAAGGAAACGAGATAGACCCATGGTTATTTTTGAGATTATGGATAGAATCACTTTCTGCGTCGATTTATGCATGTCCATCGGTATAAAGTTGAAAAACAATTATCTTTTGAATTGGATGAAATTTGTAAATTTCACCTATTTGGGCCCAGCATAAATCCTGAAATTAGTGAAAATCAGTTCACATTTAGTTATAGATTCCACATACAGTTTCATCCGATTTTACGTAAATGGTGCTCCATAGATCCTGTGTTTGTTAGATTTACACGAAATTTTGCACAGCATTTTGAATTGAATTCAGAATGACGTGTGTAATGTTGTGTTGAATTCGATTCTGATTTAGATACGTCAAACTCTCAAAGTTTGTCGAATCGAAATTTTGCATAGCCTATCAATTTGAGTCAGGAATGACCTGTGTTGAGTCTTTTCGAAATCGCCTCCAATTTAGATATAGCTCCCTAATATTTAAATGGTTCACCAAACTCTCCAGATTTATCTGGTTAAGAAAACATTTCGAATAGCGTACCATACCTTGAATGATGTATATTAAGTTTTATTGAAATCGGTTCAGATTTAGGTATAGCTCCCATGTGGTGAACCAATCCTGCAGGTTTGTCGCATTATTATTTTTGTCGGAAATTTTGCATTGCGCACTATGGAGATCTCTGGCCATAAATAGAGCAGTGTTTTTATACCTACACAACTATGTTGTCAGGGTATTATAGCTTTGTGCAGCCCCAAAAGTTTGTAACGCCACGAAATATTGGTCCTAGACCCACCTTTAAGTATACCGATCGTCATATCTCGACTAGCTGAGTCGATCAAGACATGTGTGTCCGTCCGTCGGTCCATTATAATTTGTAAACACGATACAGGCCACAGTTATGGACCAATCTTCACGAAATTTTGCATGTAGGATGGGTTTTGGCCAATGAAGACCCCCCAATGAAATGGACCAAATACTAAATTTTTGTCCGTTTTTCTGGTCGCTCCAGAGGGCGCAATTACAGCCCGAACGTCGCGAAATTTTACATGGAGAAAGGGATCGAGCAAAAGAATAATCATGCTTGCTTCGATAAAGATCGGTTAATATTTAGCGGGTCAAATGGACCCTGACTTTTGTGTGAAAAATTGCAAAATTTGTATTCTATGGGGTATATATTTGCACCTGAAGGTCCTAGACCCGAGGAGTTGATAGTATGTTCAAGAGGAATGGTTGACCTTTAAATTGATATCAATTATATTGTCGTATGTACTCGGATGCGGGGCTTACACATAAATATTTATCATATATAATTTAGTAACCCATTACCACACTAGAGGGCGGAAATATAGCGTTGATCGCTTTGAAATTCTCCATGAGGTTCAAGTTATGGTCACCGACAACGCCTATAATTTTCGGTGATGATCAGATTATAATTTAGGGATGAAGTGGACCGAAAACATATTTTTTGGTGTTTTTTTTTCGAGTCGATCTATAGGCCACAAGACGAACATCACAACACAACCCACGGTGAAGGGAATCTGGACAAGTGATTAGAAGGGCTGTACTGAATATTTGTTGACCTCTAGTCGGTCAAGTGGGTGCAAATATCGCGAAATATTGCCCAAACTCAGAATATAGAACCACAGGAAGTTATAGTTTCGTAGAAGTTGTGTAGGGTATCATATGGTCGGCCCCGTCCGACTATACTGCTCCGCTCACTGGTTATGTATTATGGTTGGGTGACGTAGGAGATGATGGCATGTGCGCACGTTGTACAGAAAAGGTGCTGTTTTCGCTATGGTGGATGTAAATAAAAAATGAAAATAAAAGACCTCATCTCCAGATTCACTCCAAATGTGGGAATTGCTATAATACGTATAGGAGGCTTTGATGCAGGCACATCCTACTGTATGAATGAAGAAGGAAACCTGGTGACAGATGTTCCTACTGCACTGCCGAGACATGAATTTGGCTTCGGATTTATGGTTAACAGAAAAATAAAAGACATCGTCTCCAGATTCACTCCAGATGAGGGAATTGCTATAATCCGTGCAGGCACATCCTATTGTATGAATGAAAAAGGAAACCTGGTGGCAGATACAGATACTGTTAAGGATCTGAAAGGAACATTTTGAAACGATTCTGGTATCAAATAGTAACGGGGAATAAAATATCACAGAACCAATAAGAAATGATAGTATAGAGTGTATACCATCTAGCCAAGATGAGGTCAGAATAGCAATAAATCGGCTGAAGGATAATGAAGCACCAGCTACCAATTTGTTATCAGGCGAACTATTCAAGACTGGCGGTCAGATGCTGATCAAGAGCATGAACCAACTGTGCTGTGTGAACGACTGGAGCCAAAGGTCAATGACATTATTGGTACTACCCTTGCTGTTGTATGGATCAGAAGCATGGGTACTTGCGCAAGCAGATAAGGCAGCTATTGGAGTGTTTGAGAGAAAATTTCTCCGAAAGATCTATGGGCCGATCTGTGAGGAGGTGGAATATCACCGTCGAATGAACCACGTGCCTTACAATTTATACGCGTTGCACATCATAATATTTCTACCAAACTTAGTTCATGTTCGAAGATGGGGAACATCTACTCCTTTGGTGCTCCCCCATAAAATGGTCAAAATTCTAAAAGAAATTATTTTAATAATGAACCAAATTCCGAACATGGGACCCATTGGTCAATTCCTTTCATATCCGATATATTTCATTTGCAATATCAAACAGTCAAACACAATGATATTAGTGTTTGCAAAATTTCAAAGCTCTATCTCTATCGTAATTTTAACATACAACACACTCCAACTTTTGGTGAAGGGTATAAAAAAACCAGTGAGCGGAGCAGTATAGTCGGACGGGGCCGACCATACGATCCCCTACACAACTACCATGGAACTCTAACTTTCTGTGGATGTTTATTCCGAGTCTGGGTAATATTTCGTGATATTTGCCCTATCTTGCTCGATTAGAGTTCAACAGCAGCTCTACCTTACATTTTCGAATATTCAGTACAACCCTTGTAATTTCTTGTCCAGATTCCCTTCACTGTGGGTTGTGTTGTGATGTTCGGATTATAGTCGACTCGAAACACACACAAAAAATTAAGTTTTCGGTCCATTTCATCCCAAAATTTTAATTTGATCATCACCGAAAATTGTTGGCGTTGTCCTTGACCATAACTGGAATTTCATGGAAAATTTCAAAGCGATCAACGAGATATTTCCACCCTCAAATGTGGTTACTAAATAATATCTGAATACGTAAGCACCTGTAAATATTTGAGTGTACTCCCACATCTGAGCAGATACATCACTATATTTGGTATCAATTTAAAGGTCAACCCCTTCCTCTTGGATAAACTATCAACTTCTTGTGTATTTGTTCTTCAGGGGTAAATATATACGCTATAGAATACAAATTTTGTCATTTTTCTCACAAAAGTCAGGGTCCATTTGACCGGCTAAATATTGACCGATCGTTATTAAAAAGTTATTCTCTGGCCCGATCCCCTTCTCCATGCAAAAATTCGCGGTTTTTGGGCCATAATTGCGGCCTCTGGACCAAAATGGACCAAAAATAAAGTTTTTGGTTCATTTTATCCCCTAAATATTAACCGATCTTTTCCAAAAACAATAGGGGTCTTCATTGGCCAGAAGCCATCCTACATGGAAAATTTCGTGAAGATTGGTCCATAACTGTTGCCTGTATCGTGTTTACAAATAATAATGGACAGACGGACACGCATGTCTAGATCGACTCAGCTGGTCGAGATATGACGATACTTAAAGGTGGGTCTAGGATCAATATTTCGCGGCGTTACAAACTTTTGGGGCTGCACAAAGCACACCCTAAAGCGTTAAGTTCGGCCGGGCCGAAATTTTCATACCCTCCACCATAGATATACTAACAGGAACTCGAAATAAAAATATAGGAAACATACCAAAAAGTGTACCTATACCGACATTTCTACAAACCGAATTTGGTTCTAAATATTGGTCCTAGACCCCATGTTTTTTGGACCAAATTTGTTATTAGTATATATAAAAGAGTTGCGTTATAAGTGACTGACTGATCATCAACGCCCAGACGAAACGGCTAAAGCTAGAAACTTGAAATTTGGAATGTAGGTCGGGTTTGGTGAGTAGGCGTGTGATAAGGCGGGGTTTTTGGAAATTCGTACTAAAAGGTACTAAAAAGTACTAAAAACTGTATTACGCGGGAACGGTTAGATGTAGAACTCTGAAATTTGGTATGCATCTTTGCGTAGGATGAGTGAAGTGGTATGTGTGCAAAAATTTTGGAATTTAGTACTAGAAGGTACTAAAAAGTACTAAATATTATATTTCAATGGAACCGGTGGAAATATATATCTGAAACATGGTACGTAGCTTAAGCTATTACAAATAGAATAATGTGCAAAAATATTTTTTGGAAATTAGTACTAAAAGGTACTAAAAAGTACTAAAACTGTATTATTACGGAACGGTTGGAAGTAGAACTCTGAAATTTGGTATGCAGCTTTGTCAATGATAAGCAAATAACTATTACAAATATAATTTAATGCAAACATTTGGAAATTAGTGCTAAATAATAAAGTACAATAGAACTGGTATAAATAGAAATCCAGAATTTATGTTGTAGCTTACTCTATTGCAAATAGAATGCTATGTATAATTCTTTTAAACTTAGTAATATATACTGTAGTATAATGAAACCTGAGGGAATTGAAATTACAAATAATATGCTATACAGTAATCAATTTTTGGAACTAGTACTAAAATAGTACAAAATATTAAATTATAATGGGAGAGAAACAGATTGAAATCTGAAATTTAGTCTGTAGTTGAAACTATTACAAATAGAGCGATATGCATAAGTATTTTTGGAAAATTGTACTAAATATTGTACAGTGAATGGTAAAAAATATAAATGTAAGTTTAGAGTGCAAAAATGTCCAATTCTTAACACAAATAAGAGGCTTGGTTTATTGGAAATTCGTACTATATGGCACCAAAAATACAAAATATTGCACTGTGTAGGGAAAAGTATAATTCTGAAATTCGGCATGTAGTTTTGTATATTATAAACAAATAGAGTACGAATGGAATACAAGTACTAAATATTGTGTACGGTAGAACGGATAAATATAGGAACTTATTATTAGATACTTATCTAGAACTATGTCAATAAACATTTATACACAAATATTTTGTAGAACTAAGTTCTAAAATGTATTAAAAAGTACACCACATTGTATACGGTGGTACGGGTAGATATAGAATATGGGTACAATACTTTTTCTATGAAAAACAATGATTTTCGCAATGTATGATATTTGTACTTAAAGTACTAAATATTGTATACGACAGAACGAGTAGAGTTATAGCCCCGAAATTTTATATGTATATTTAGCTATAACAAATTAAAGAAGGTTTTTTTGAAAATTGTTAGTAAAAATTACTAAATAGGAAACGAGGATATACTAAAAATACCGAAAAGTTTTTTCATTGGGGATTTTCTAACACGTAATGCACCAGAAATACTAAATTTCTGCAATTCTAATGGAAATCTTCGCTATAAAAGCATGTCTCTGCATAACAAATGATGATAATGGTACACAAGTACTAAAACTTACTACATGTTTTAAAAAACGTATTATGGTACTATTTGCATGTGTCCATCGGGAGGATCGAGAAAATAGTGCACATTCAGACAATTTAAAAATAAGTAAAGAAGAAATGCGGAGTAAGATCAGAGATTTTCTATAACAATAAATATTTATACATAAATATTTTCCAGAAATAAGTTATAAAATTAACTAAAAAGTACAATACATAGTATAAGGCGGTACGGGTGGATATTGAATTTATTAAACGGCCTTTTCTATGAAGAACCACAATTTTCGCAATATTGTTTGACATTTATATTTAAAGTACTAAATATTGTATACGACAGTAGAGGTAGAGTTTTTTAATTTAATGGAAATTGCTTCCTTATAAAGGATCTCTGTATAACAAATGATGCGCTGTACAAAATATAAAATTACAATTTCGTGCTATATACAAGTACCTTAACTTACTATTTTTTCCCATTACAGAAAGGAACAACATAATTTGAGAAACTTCCTATTTATATTAGTCAATTTGAAGGATCGAGACAATAGTACACTTTCCGAAAGTATTAATATAAATAAGCTGCACTCGATTTAGTAGGATAGAGGCATCAATGTTTCTGTTCGAAAGAAATGCGGAGTAAGATCTGAGATTTTCTTACAAAATTGAAGATATGGGACCTATCATTATTTAAATTGTTTCAAATTTAAACTTAATCCAAAAGTATATTGTGTAGCTAAATTAGTGTTTATTTATTTTAACTTTTAAAAGATCCGCTAACGACGTAGCGGGCCTATGCTAGTATATATATATATATATATATATGTTCTGGGGACGACCCCAAGAAGGGGGCGAATATTAATCATTTTTAGGGAGATTTGTTACCATATACGACTACAAAATACCAAACTACAGACTAAATTTCAGATTTCAATCTTTTTCTCTCCCATTATAATTTAATATTTTGTACTATTTTAGTACTAGTTCCAAAAATTGATTACTGTATAGCATATTATTTGTAATTTCAATTCCCTCAGGTTTCATTATACTACAGTATATATTACTAAGTTTAAAAGAATTATACATAGCATTCTATTTGCAATAGAGTAAGCTACAACATAAATTCTGGATTTCTATTTATACCAGTTCTATTGTACTTTATTATTTAGCACTAATTTCCAAATGTTTGCATTAAATTATATTTGTAATAGTTAAAGCTATATGCGGAGTTTAACATTTAGGCTTTTTATAACTGTTTATTATATTCTAGTACTAATTTCAAAAAATATGTTTGCCCACCATTCTATTCGTAATAGCTTAAGTTACATAGTATAATATTTACGTAGTATAATATTTAGTACTTTTTAGTACTAATTTCCAAAATTGTTCGCACATTCTGAGTTGTTTATCATTTGCAAATCTGCATACAGAATTTATAGACTTGTAGTTCCAAGTGTTTCGACGTAGTACAAGTTTTAGTACTATTTAGTACCATTTTAGTACTAATTTCCATGAAATATTTTTGCACATCATTCTATTTGTAATAGCTTAAGCTACGTACCAAGTTTCAGCTATCTATCACTACCTGTTCCATCGTAGTATAGTATTTAGTACATTTTAGTACCTTTAGTACTAATTTCCACGCACATTCTTATTTGCTTATCATTGACAAAGCTGCATACCAAATTTCAGAGTTCTACTTCCAACCGTTCCGTAATAATACAGTTTTAGTACTTTTTAGTACCTTTTAGTACTAATTTCCAAAAAATATTTTTGCACATTATTCTATTTGTAATAGCTTAAGCTACGTACCATGTTTCAGATATATATTTCCACCGGTTCCATTGAAATATAATATTTAGTACTTTTTAGTACCTTCTAGTACTAAATTCCAAAATTTTTGCACACATACCACTTCACTCATCCTACGCAAAGATGCATACCAAATTTCAGAGTTCTACATCTAACCGTTCCCGCGTAATACAGTTTTTAGTACTTTTTAGTACCTTTTAGTACGAATTTCCAAAAACCCCGCCTTATCACACGCCTACTCACCAAACCCGACCTACATTCCAAATTTCAAGTTTCTAGCTTTAGCCGTTTCGTCTGGGCGTTGATGATCAGTCAGTCACTTATAACGCAACTCTATATATATATATAATCAAAATAATAGATAAACTTACAAAAAAACATCGATACAATAAAAAGCTTGATCTAAATTTTACACCTCTGTGAAACGATGGTAATTACTGCGAGACAAGGTAGTATTCAGACGGTTGCAGTTGTATGGGGAAGCTCTCATATATCCAAGAAAACGAAGTTTACAATATTTGATGAATGTATAACTTTAAAATATGTAAGCTGTAATTGTGCTTCTTCAAATGAGAAACGATAATTAAAACCAGTAAGGAAAGTAGTAAAGTCGGTCTGGGCCGACTATATGATACCCTTCACCACTTTGGGGATATTCTACATATGTATCTTTACAGATGTCGTCTTTTCGAAGGAACATTGATTTCATACTTTTTAAATAGACTTTAACTTTGTTTTTCACGAAACTTAGCACACATTATTCTGGACCCAATTCAATGGCCTATGCCAAATTTCATGGAAATCGAAAGATATAGAGGGACTTTGGTGCCCCATTTACCTTAAATCGGACGAAACTATATATGGGAGCTATATCTAAATCTGAACCGATTTTCTCGAAACTTGGCACACATCATTCTGGACCTAATTCTGTACTCTGTGCCAAATTTCATGCAAATCGAATGATATATAGGGACTTTGGTGCCCCATTTACCTTAAATCGGACGAAACTATATATGGGAGCTATATCTAAATCTGAACCGATTTTCTCGAAGCTTGGTACGCACCATTCTGGACCTAATTTATTACGCTGTGCCAAATTTCGTGCAAATCGAAAGATATATAGGGACTTTGGTGCCCCATTTACCTTAAATCGGACGAAACTATATATGGGAGCTATATCTAAATCTGAACCGATTTTCTCGAAACTTGGCACACATCATTTTGGACATAATTCAGTACTCTGTACCAAATTTCATGCAAATCGAAAAATATAGAGGGACTTTGGTGCACCATTTACCTTAAATCGGACGAAACTATATATGGGAGCTATATCTAAATCTGAACCGATTTTTCCCAATTTCAATAAGGTTCGTCCTTGGGCCAAAATAAGTGACTTGTGCCAAATTTCATCCAAATCGGATTATAAATGCGACCTGTACTTTGTTTACAATTTAACATCTACAGACGGACAGACGGACGGACGGACATGCATAAATTGACTCAGAAAGTGATTCTATGCATATTCTCAAAAGGAACCATGTGTCTATCTCGTTTCCTTTTGCCTGTTACAAACATATGCACAAAGACATAATACCCTGTACCACAGTGTGGTGAAGGGTATAAATACCAAAAATCGATGGAAACACTTATGTGGATGTAAAATGATCTACCCATATATGTAACTTCTTTGTCAGATGATTTTTACCTTTTGAGAGAATGACATTCCATACTACGAAGATATATCTATTCTAATAATTACAATTGATTTTATTACATTTGAAGATTTTCTTAATGTGCAGCACTCTCGTCCACGAACAACTTTCGTTACATTTAGTACCTTTTTTAAGACCCACATGGTCGATTTTTTTGGGTTCATACATAGATCCATGATTACCCAACTGTAATGAACATATAAACCTCTTTAGATGAATGTATTCATTTTGAGCCAGATGTTCAAACAATCTCGCATACACCAACTACCGAAATTTTAGTTTTCTAGCAATGATGTTCTTATTTTGGGGTTTCTTTAAAAAGGCAGTGGCGTTAAATGGGAGGTATGTTAAAACATGGGTTGGAATCCTAAAATCTAAGTTACAACCTCTTCCATTGAAATTGTGTTTAAAAGGAGGAACTTTATACAAATCACGAATAAGGGTCTACACATTTTGACAACACAAAATGACAAGCATCTAAAGTCAGCTATTACCTTATAATGGCACAAAATCCAAAGTTAGGGTATCATATGATCGGACTGAATTATTATCTTAAATTATTGTCTGCTACTGCTTGATAGTTCCAAAATTAGCTGGTCACTGAATAGCACAATAAATTGTAAATCGACCTTTATTCCGGCGAATCAAAAATCAACTAATGTCACCAGACAACTGTGACGACATACCAAATCAATTGCTGGTGGCTACAGCAGACAACAACAAACCTTGACCAACAACAACATGATTACAAGGTAACACCCAAAGACAACAGACAAATTTCCTTCCACATTATACTAAAGTTATTTTCGGTTAACATTTAACCTTCAATATTTGCCAAACAATTTGTCAAAGTCCTATAATTTACACCCATTTCCTCCAATCCAAAATATCAAAAACAGCAACAACAGCCTGTTCACCTTTACCCTCCTCCACATCGAACAAGTGGTTCAATGAAATTTAACCACTAATTAAACAAACATTCATTAACTAAGTCCTTTAAGAAGGAATCGAACTTGGAAGTCGGAAAGTGGCAATCGATTGAATTCACGGCACCCGCAATGTTCATTCTCTCCACAACCGTAACGGTGACGATTTTTTTAAATCTACTTTTAATTGAGCAAATATTTGGAAAATTATTACCAACCAATCAAATGGCAAATATCGGAAATGTGAGGGAAATGACCCGTTATATCAGGCATTTCAATCATGAGGTCTTTCACCGGGAAACTTCTCAATTGGCGATTGTAAAGAGTGTCAACGCGCCGGCGGCAAATAATTATTTTAATGAATTATTAAGTGAAATAATAAAATCGTTACATGATTTGAAAATTCAACTGAGTGATGTGAGCAGCGGCGAATATCGTCATGAATATGGATATTTTAATATTTTATTAATCGATTCATATCGAAGTTTTGAGTAAGTTTTTCGTTCGAGTTGTGGTTATGGTGTTAATTTCATATTAATAGAAGTCAAATATTAATAAATTCACATATAAAAGAAGTGAGTAGTGTCTGATGAAGAAACGATATATTGGTAATAAAAAGGAACCAAAGTGATTTTAAAGAGTATTTTTCAAGGCCTTGAAAAAATATTATTTAAAAAATCCACGCCTTGTTAAGGCCTTGAAAAAATATTCTTTAAAAAATCCACGCCTTGTTAAGGCCTTGAAAAAATATTCTTTAAAAAATCCACGCCTTGTTAAGGCCTTGAAAAAATATTCTTTAAAAAATCCACGCCTTGTTAAGGCCTTGAAAAAATATTCTTTAAAAAATCCACGCCTTGTTAAGGCCTTGAAAAAATATTCTTTAAAAAATCCACGCCTTGTTAAGGCCTTGAAAAAATATTCTTTAAAAAATCCACGCCTTGTTAAGGCCTTGAAAAAATATTCTTTAAAAAATCCACGCCTTGTTAAGGCCTTGAAAAAATATTCTTTAAAAAATCCACGCCTTGTTAAGGCCTTGAAAAAATATTCTTTAAAAAATCCACGCCTTGTTAAGGCCTTGAAAAAATATTCTTTAAAAAATCCACGCCTTGTTAAGGCCTTGAAAAAATATTCTTTAAAAAATCCACGCCTTGTTAAGGCCTTGAAAAAATATTCTTTAAAAAATCCACGCCTTGTTAAGGCCTTGAAAAAATATTCTTTAAAAAATCCACGCCTTGTTAAGGCCTTGAAAAAATATTCTTTAAAAAATCCACGCCTTGTTAAGGCCTTGAAAAAATATTCTTTAAAAAATCCACGCCTTGTTAAGGCCTTGAAAAAATATTCTTTAAAAAATCCACGCCTTGTTAAGGCCTTGAAAAAATATTCTTTAAAAAATCCACGCCTTGTTAAGGCCTTGAAAAAAATATTCTTTAAAAAATCCACGCCTTGTTAAGGCCTTGAAAAAATATTCTTTAAAAAATCCACGCCTTGTTAAGGCCTTGAAAAAATATTCTTTAAAAAATCCACGCCTTGTTAAGGCCTTGAAAAAATATTCTTTAAAAAATCCACGCCTTGTTAAGGCCTTGAAAAAATATTCTTTAAAAAATCCACGCCTTGTTAAGGCCTTGAAAAAATATTCTTTAAAAAATCCACGCCTTGTTAAGGCCTTGAAAAAATATTCTTTAAAAAATCCACGCCTTGTTAAGGCCTTGAAAAAATATTCTTTAAAAAATCCACGCCTTGTTAAGGCCTTGAAAAAATATTCTTTAAAAAATCCACGCCTTGTTAAGGCCTTGAAAAAATATTCTTTAAAAAATCCACGCCTTGTTAAGGCCTTGAAAAAATATTCTTTAAAAAATCCACGCCTTGTTAAGGCCTTGAAAAAATATTCTTTAAAAAATCCACGCCTTGTTAAGGCCTTGAAAAAATATTCTTTAAAAAATCCACGCCTTGTTAAGGCCTTGAAAAAATATTCTTTAAAAAATCCACGCCTTGTTAAGGCCTTGA